>NC_071256.1:10360729-10453229 GCF_023375685.1 Ictalurus furcatus
CGGCAAAAATGGAAAGCCAAAAAAAAAAAAACACACACACACAAAAATAAAAAAGTAATGATTCCTCTCTGACTCCGAGGAGTCAGAAGGGTGTGCTAAAAACTGCGAGCAGCATATAAAGAGCTGCTTGAAGTGATTACTAAGGCTGGATGAGCTTTTTTCTATCCAGTGAAAGTACATTCAGTCAATTCCTTCCCTGTTGTGTCGAGTTCACCCGGGCATCCACGAGTCGAGCCTGGGCCAGCGCTAGTGCGAGGGAGGCACCGAAGGTGAGTACAGCAGTTCGCCAACCCCCGCAGACAGCTAGGGGAACCGGGCAGCCACAGTCACGGCCTGTTACTAGGCCTGATCTGAGAATGGTCATAAAGGCCAAGCAGACAAAGAGGAGCGGTCCTGAGGGGCCGTGAGGAACATATCAGCGGACAGGAGGTTGTTAGGGCAGTTAGCCCCCAGTGCTACTGTAGAGCCTCCCCTAGCCAAGGCTGTCCCAAGTTTTCAGGGTTCTCTGGTCAGCAAGCTGTCACAGGGCAATGAAAATCTGATGCTTTCCCTCCAATAGAATGTGGAATACTTAACATCACTAAAAGACCATCTGGCAGCGTGGAAACTACTGCCAAATGTGTCCCCATAGGTTCTGTCTACCGTAGAAAAGGGTTGCCGGGTCCAATTCAGAGCCCCCCCAGTTCAGAGATGTGCTCACCACAGTATTCAGCACAGACTAGAGCCTGACGTTAGGAAGTAAGATCCCTCTTGGACAAAGGTGACATAGAACATGTACCCTGTTCCCTGGGGGAGGGAGGTTTTTATAGACATTATTTCCTGGTCCACAAAAAAGAGAGGAGTATGTGGCCAATTTTAGATCTGCATCATCTGAACTGTACTCTTCGGACATGCAGGTTCAAAATGCTGTCGCCCAAACTTATTGTTCCACAAATTCAGTTTGAGGACTGGTTTGTGATGATAGATCTAAAAGATGCATATTTACACATAGAAATATCGCCCAGTCACAAGAAGTTCCTGGGGTTTGTGTTTGGAGGCAACGCATACCAAGATCGGGTTCTTCCCTTCGGGCTAGCTTTATCCCCTCGCACCTTCACAAAATGCATGGATGTCGGTCTGGCTCCATTGTGACTCCAGGGCATCCATGTACTAAACTACCTGGACGACTGGTTAATTCTAGCACGATACAGGGAACTGGCAGTTCAACATCGAGATGTTGTTCTTGCCCACATGAAGAGTTTGGGGCTCAGGTTGAACCTCAGAAAAGTATGCTTTCTCCAGTGCAGTGGACAACTTTTTTAGGGGTTATAAGGATTCTACAGTGTTGAGGGAGTTTCTATCCCCAACATGCATAGCGTCAATCCTATCAACATTGAGCAAGATAAAGCTGGATCTTGGCATCCCCTCCAATCTCTATGAAAGACTGCTGGAGTTTATGGTAGCAGCAGCCAACGTCATACTGTTGGGCCTATTGCACAGGAGACCATTTCAATTCTGGCTGAGAAGTTGGGAGTTTCATCCGAGGATGAAACCTCTGAGAGTAATCAGTGTCACGGGGTGATGCCTACATGCTCTGAGAATTTGGAAGTGTCCCCGGTTTCTAGCCTTGGGTCACACTCTAGGGGTGTCTCCTTAGTGCAAGATGGTAATGACAGACAGCTCCCTCACGGGCTGGGGTGCAGTCTTAGACAGCTGTCCAGCTCACGGTCTTTGGAGCGGCCCTCATCTAGAGTGGCATATAAATTGCCTAGAAATGCGGGCCATATTTCTAGCTCTGAAATTCTTTCTTCCTCAATTGAGAGGTCACCATGTGTTTACAGACAACACAGTGGTGGTCTCATATATCAACCACCAGGGAAGATTATGTTCGCGCCCCCTGTTCAGACTGGCACAACTAATTCTTCTCTGGGCAGAGGGAAAGTTTTGTCAGTGAGTGCAATGTACATTCTGGGCAACCGGAATGTGTGGGCAGACATCCTGTTGAGGGAGGGGCTGAGGCCCAGGGATTGGTGGCTCCATCCACAAGTGAGTCTATATCCACATAGGAGTCTATATGGCGGAGGTTCGGCCAAGCGGGAGTGGATGTGTTCACCTCTGAGGAGACAACACACGGCCCGCTGTGGTTCGCCCTCACTCCTCCTCGCACTATTAGGGTTGGAAGCCATGGTGCACATGTGGCTGAGGTCACATCTATATGCTTATATACTTCTAGCGAGAGTTCACCAAGATGGTCTACATCTGCTGCTAGTAGCACCTTATTGGCCAGCTCGAATATGGTTCTCAGAGACAATTTCCCTGCTAGACGGCACTCCTTCAGAGATTCCCATACGCAGAGATCTACTATCTCAAGCCGGAGGGCTGATTTATCATCCTCGGCCAGAACTATGGAAACTGTGAGTCTGGCCCCTGAGAGGCACCAGGTCATAGATTCTGGTCTCACAACTGAGGTTGTAGAGACCATGTTGAATGCTAGAATGGCATCCATGACGAAATTGTATGCGCTCAAGTGGCAACTTTTTGTCTCATGGTGTGAGGAATGTCAGCTAGACCCAGCGAACTGCACAATAGCTACAGTCCTGGAGTTCTTACAAGGACTTTTCTCAGCAGGGTTGGCTCCTCCTACAGTCAGGGTCTACATGGCTGCCATTTCGGCCAGCCCTGCATCTATTGATGGAGCCTTTGTGGGGCAACATCCTCTAACATTGAGGGATATGCATGGTGTCAGGCAACTAAGACACATCTGCAGACCACACATACATTCCTGGGACCTTTGTAAAGGTCTGTCAGGTGCCACATTTGAGCCCTTAGTGTCAGACTCTGAGAAGCTTCTGACTCTAATGGAAGCTCTTCTGCTGGCCCTGACATCTCTCAAGCTAGTAGGAGATCTACAAGCTCTCTGTTGCCCCTTCCAGCCTTGACTTTACCCCTGGATTAGCCAAGGCCTCCCTGTATCCTAGGCTGGATAATATTCCTAAAGTACCTACATCTGCTGCCCAGCCTGTGGTGTTGCAGGCTTTCTGCCCTCCTCTGTTCCTCATACCGGAACAAGAGAAATAGCTGTGTCCAGTAAGGGCTCTCTGTACTTACGTCCACCGCTCCGGCCAGTGGCGTAAGTCAGAGCAGCTGCTCATCGGCTTTGGCGGAGACAGGTAATGCTGTGTTGAAACAGAGCATCTCCAATTGGATAGTGGAAGCTACGTCTATCGCTTATAAGGCACGCGGTCTCGCTACACCTCTGGGCATAAGGGCTCATTGAACTAGCGGGGTCACCTCCTCGAAGGCTTTGTCCAAAGGGGTATCCTTGCAGGATGTGTGTGCTGTGGCGGGGTGGTCTATGCCACACACATTGATTCAATTTTACAGCCTGGATATACATTCCGGCCCAAGCTCGAGTGTCTTGCAGTGACCCTCTGGTTTGGGTCTTTTTGAACCGGCCGTACTCTCAGTATGATGAGGGTATTCTCGTTCCCGCTGCGTTCAGCTAACACAACCTGAAGTTCCCTTTGAAAGGGAACGTCTGTAACCCTGTTCCCTGAGAAGGGAACGAGATGTTACGTAGCTTTGTCATACTGGGGCATGCGTGTGAATTGTGTCTTCGCTTCAGATAATAGAGGCTGATGGCGCGGTTCACAGGTGTCATTTATATGTCATGCAATGAGCTTAATTGCCATGTCACCTGACCATGGCAGGCCTATAAATTGGGCATGATTTTACACAAGTTTCAGATACCAGTCACGCGCAAGGGCGCTTCCCACAGCGTTCAGCTAACATCTCAGTCCCTTCTCAGGGAAACAGGGTTACATGTGTAACCCAGACGTTTTCTCTCCCTCATGTTTCTGTTAATGGGTGTGTGTGCGTGTGTCTGGGCATGGCACTCCACTTTCCTGGCTTTTGGATTGGATCATTGGACTCAACTGCTTTACGTCAGCTCATCAGTCAGCAGCGTATATAAATCCAGGTTCTTTAACCACTCATTGCCAGATTATTCTGGCTTCCAGTGCAGTACACATCCAGCCCTACTCATGTTTTCTTTCTATTATTGTGAATGTTTTTCTTTGTTGCATTATCCTGTGCTCATCGTGTGTTTTCTCTCCTTATGTTCCAGGTCCACTACTTATGCTGCCTGACTGTTCACTTCCTGCTACGCCCAACCCCACCTTGCCGCCCTTGTGACTCACCAGCTCTGCACTCAGTTCTATGCTCACATTCACACAGGGGACTCGAGTTTAAATCCTGACCTTGACCACTCTATTCAGCTCACCTCTTTCACACACCGTCAAATTCTTTAATAAAACCCATTTTCACCTTGGGTCCTGGTGTCTGTATTCTGCATTTGGGTCCCCTCATCTATAACAATAATAGTGAAAAAAAGAAGACCCAGACAAGACAATCTTAAATGTAGCACAGATTTTTATAGCCTACAACATTAGAGGTGGTGTCTGGCACTGAAGCCTGTTTAGCACATCATTTTTATTTAAAATATGAAACACCTGCCGTTTATAAATAGCAACCTATGTCTGGGGTTGCGGTCAGTTTTTTTTTTCCGGTTTTACCTCAAAAAGCTTAAACAACAACTCCTCATTCAGCTCTAACTCTTTATGCCTAGACCTCTCTGATTGATCATCTGTTGAACCTGTTTGAATTGTAATTTTAGGCTATTATACATGTGCAAAGTTCACACAAAGTTAAATATATATAGCATTGCAACAAATACAGGTAATACTATACCTTTTTTGTTTTGCTTTACATTATTTATTTGCAAATAAATACATCTGGGCCATGCCATCTTCTGTTACTTCTCTGACAAATCCACAAACTTGGGCTAAGGCAGCTCAAGACTCAAGACTTGTTCAATCTCTCTATCTGAAAAAGACTATCCATAACCTAAAACTCCAGAATCTAGAAAAGGTAGAAAGGCTCAGTGATGCTACATAATACCTACGGTACTACACACTTTTCAGTGGATATCTTTGCAAATCACTTAGTTCCATATTAGCAAAATGTGATAAGGCAATGCATCTGGCATATCATTGTAAGCCATGAAGAGATATCGGTTTGCCCAGTGAGAAACTGCTGTAGCTCCATCTCATTTTCACAAAGTTTGTTTTGTTACAGACATCATAAATTCCTGCATGCAATGTCAATATTCCGACTACTGTAAAATGTCAGCAAAGCGGTATTAGTGGTCAGCTAAATGTAAAGTTCTACCTGTCTTGAGCAAGTGTTTTTACTGTTCCAATTTTCCAATCTACTAACTGTAATTAACTAATAATGATACAAATAGTCCAATAGTAATAAATGTAAATAAAAATCCAGTAGTAACTGTAAGTCACAGAAATCCCAGAAATCAATGAGATTTTTAAGGACAATTACATACACTCTAGAAGTAAAGGTTTTATATACATACTAATTAAATAATAGGGGAGACACGGCACATCTGCAACATGGCACAACTGTAACACAGCACAACTGTAACACAGCATAACTGTAACATGGCACATCTGTAACATGGCACAACTGTAACGTAGCACATCTGCAAAAAAGTGCAATCTGAAACAAGGCACATCTGTAACACGGCACATTTGTAACATGGTACAACTGAACTGTAACATGGCACAACTATAATGGCACATCTGTAACATGGCACGTCTGCAACATGGCCCAATTCAACTGTAATATGGCACAACTATAACGTCACATCTGTAACATGGCACATCTTCATCACGGCCCAACTCAACTGTAACACAGTACATTTTTAACGTCACATCTGTAACATGGTATGGCTGTAACACAGTACATCTGTAACACTGCGCGTCTGTAACATGGCATATCTATAACACAATACAACTGTCTATAACACAGCACATCTGTAACACGGTGCATCTTTAAGATGGCACATCTGGAACACGGCATAGTTATAACACACTTTTATTCTCTAAATAAAAGGTTTCCAACCTTTCTTTGTCAGCTGAACCCCTTCTAGCTGGAAATATCTGTATAAAAAAATGCACCAGATAAGTAACACAAAATGGAACCAGAACTGAAAACTGTGGAGTTGTGTACACTTAGTTCTATATTAATGGTCAGCTTAATTTTTAGTGTTTGTGCATACTCCTTCTGTTTGCAAGATTGTGAGAAATCATGTGGCACAAGTGTAACAAAACTGCATCTTGCTTCAGAGGTGTCTCAGACTGTTGGCAGCACTAAGGCAGAAAAGATGCACTCACTAATGAGGGAGTTCATGCTTATATATGTATAAGGATAAATTGCAGTCGATGAGCTAACTTCATATGTACCACCAAATTTTAAGGACATTAGCTAGGAACTGAGCGTGAGTTTTTAAAAAATAAATAAGCAAAGAAACATCATTAATCAGTCAAAAAACTGTAAATTCACCTAACCAGAAATCCTGGTGCCTTAAGGGTAACATGACACCCCTCAGAAAATGAAAACACACACTGTCAGAGCCTCACCTTTCTTTCCACCACTGTCAGCTTAGAAAGTTGATAGATATCCCCACCAAGATGGTGGCACTGTTGACATGTCTGGCATATCGTATCTAAGATTGCCATGCTGTTCTCGTGGCATCCTCTGGGTGTGCCATAGCACTATTAAGAGGTTAATGTTTTAATAAATAGACAGAAGAATTGTCTCCAGGGGGTACACTAAAATGTAGTCCTCACAAAGAAAAGTGCAGTTTAATGGAAAATGTCAACTGGGTAAATGAAAATGTGATTCCCTCTTCTTGAGAAAGCCAGAATGTTGTCTGATGGCATCTGCAATCTGCAGCCCAGAACATCTTTGTTTAATTTTCCACTTGACTAAATCTGAATCAGTGGAAATGCAAAGCCTGTCAACCTCAACTCTGAACAAGAACAGTGGGGCATTATGGCTTTCAGTGATTATAATCACCTGTTTTTTTTCTAGTTGTTGATCCATAATAAGAACTAACTGCACTGCACTGTACTTAGGGTTAGAGTTTGCAGATTTCATTGATGCCCTTGAAGGAAAAATGTACCTTGAGTGACTTGTATATTAATATTTAGCTTTATCATGTGATCATCAGTGGCAAACAAGATTTATTTTTGAATTAAATTTCAAATATATACTTCTTTCATTGTCACATCAACTCTGGTTCTCAGTTTCCTACATTACCCACAATGCCATTTGATTACCTGCTGATAGTGGGTCTCAGCCCTGTCTTCATCTCTACCTAAAGAGACTGATGCAGCAGCGCTTTAGTCCTTTAGCCTCTCCAGCTTTCTCACACCCTAATCTATACACTCTGCTTTAACAGATAAAGCTTCCATAGCTTCAATTTTCAGGCTAATCATCTTGTAGATCACAGGCTAGTCAAGCCAAGTCTCTGCTGTAACTCAACTCTGTGTTGTATAGCTGCATTTCATTTTGGAACTTTGACTCCAACTATTGCTTTCACCACTAATTCTACATTCTCATTAATATGACATTGAACATCCCTGGAAAATGGTGAGTGAGAAAAGAAGCACTTTTGTTTTTACGAGCTAACAGCTAAATAAAACAGTTATCCTTATGTGTGAGACTGTTGATGTTTTTGCTCTCCTATTAAACACCATTATAACTATGCTAGCAATGTCCAGCAACACAACAGCTATCTTCTCAAAGGAAAGACGAAGATGCAGCACCAACCAACATAACCAGACCTGAATTATTTACCACACCATAAATATTTCAGTATAAACATATTTCTGGAGTGAGTTTTCCTTCAGTTGATCAATTCATTATACCAGATTGGCATCATTATTGCCGAGGAAAAAAAGCTTTTTTTTTTTTTGGAGTTCTCATGGAAAACTCTAGAATCTAGTTAATATTGAAAAAAAAAAAAGCAGAAGTATGAGAAGTTAAAGTCAAAGTATGCATGCTCTCTTTTAGGTGTCTATAGTTAAGGTGGTATGGCTGCTTTGTGTCTGAGTATTGCAGTTATTTTAGTTTTAAATAGATTTCCTTTTTAGATCCATGTCATTACAGCACCGTATAAGATGAGCTCCATGCCGTCCCTAAGGGGAAAAGGAATTGGCCCATTTGAATTTGAACTTAATCTTCCAGTGATGGGGAGAATCCAATTATTTATTTAAGGTCTCCGTAATTTGAGGTTTTTTTTTTATTATCTGTATAAAGTATAAAGCAGCCTTGGGGTCTTTACTAAGCTCCTGCTGCTCCATCACCACAGAGACAAGAATAGAAAGAGAATGGCAGGACAAGAAAAGAACAGGGGAAGCTAGTGCCAAAAAGAAATGTGGCTTCATTTGGTTCGTTTCACATGTTCACTTCCATATTGATTCTGCTTTGTTTGGAGACATCGGTTATGTTATGGCTTGTGTACACGCAGTATTGGACTTCAAGTACCCTATCAAGTGCCATTGGCATCCTTCATTCAAACCCTCACATTCACCAAACAACCGCTAGCTCTTTTAGATCATCGATTTCCTTTCCAGGCACAACAACTAATATGTCACTTTATTGTCTACTAGATGTCATGTTAGGTAGTGCCATTTTCCTCTCAGGTTCCTCTTCCACTGACTGGCTGCTTAGTATGTTAGGTGTTAAATAAAAAATGACATGAATATTGGTGTATTATAAGTTCGCCTCACTATATTACTATGGCCTGTACATTGCTCTACTTTCAGTGTTCTATGAGAGGTTAGCGGTTGTGCTGCTTTGAAATCACAGTGGGATGTTGCTAGTGCAGTTACAGTATGGTTATAATGGGAATTGTATTGGTTTTAATGGAAACTGTAATGCTCCCTGTGTGTCTCTACTGGTAATTTGTTGCCTTCTATTGGTGGCATGTTATGTATAGTGGATACCATTAAGGACCAACAATGGTAATGCTTTAATGGTTAGCTGATGGTTTGTAATGGCATTTGTAGTGGAAACCATTAGAATTTGTGTGATGGTTTCTATTGTTTTTTTTTCAGCAGGGAAGAGATAACTGTTGTGTGTTGCTGTCAGCTCCTTTCTCACTCACCATTTTCCTGCAGTGTTCAATGTCATGTTAATGAGAAATCCAAAATAGTGGATATAGCAAACTTTGGATTCAAAATTCCAGAATGTAATGCAGCTATGCGACGCAGTTGCACAGAAACTCGTCTCAGCTAGTTAGCGATCTACAAGTTAAGTCCCTAAATTCCACAGCTATTTAGATGGCTAGCAAAAGCTACATTGACAGGAAACCTCTTTTTGTGTCCTTCAGTATATCAATGGGCTTGTAAACATCAATCTCTTAAACGTCTGCAGAAGAACCCATCTACAATAGCCCCAGTAATGAGAAATTTACAGGCAATAATTTATCCAAAATGCAGAAGAAAGTGCAAGAGCACATCTACAGCGCAGGTTCAAACATTTAACGGACAATCACATGCTTGCAAGCAGTTAAAACCAGATCAATAAACACTCACTGTCTAATCTAACACCAGTTTTGATGTGTGTGAAAAGGATGCTAAGGTGCTGCCAATCGATGGCATTGCTTTTCCGTTACATCACCTTCACAGAAGTTGAAAGTGCTTGCAGGTCTAACTAAAGCTCAGAGTTTAAAATAATAATTTTATTTATATATATATATATATATATATATATATATATATATATATATATATATATATATATATATATATATGACAATCCTAATTTTGGGCAACAAAGGAAAAGACACTATTACAAATAGAAAGGGATTTGCTGGAATTGATGAGCGTTGATTAATTGTGGCACCACAGGTGTGAGGATTTGATTATTCTGACTCTGTGCAACTCTTAAGGTTCTCTTACCCCAAGTGTTATCGTCCCTATCCAGTCCTTGAGCAAAGTGCCGATGGAGAATTGAGAGAGATGTTTACAGCTAGTGATTGAGAGAGAGGATTCATAATGCATAACACAGGAAATATGGCAAAATTCTCCACAGAGATTCACGGCCAAGGTCTTGTGCTTACAATTGATGTGATTAAGGCCAGAACAGTTCAGGATGCTTGGGAATAAGCTTCAATTTAATTATCTACTACAGTTTAAGGAACCCATCCTTCCACAGAAGCTTCCTCTAAGAAGCAGGAACCAAGCACTATGGGATTGGAGATTATGAGCAGGTAGCAATGTGTGTAGTACAATGGTAGTGCATAACACATGATGTTCTTCAGCATCTACCTACTCAACCTAGTAGCTATTTGTACAACAAAGTCTCTTGATTGATATTTGATCATTCATAAGAATTTAATAGAACTCATAATGCTAAGATTGTACGTAAGGCAAATTAACCTTAGGTGACAGCTTTCCTTTCATCACACTGGCACTGTACTCTTTGGCTATATAGTATAAATTTGTAGAGAGTAATGATTAGTAATTTGACTATCTGGTGTCACACAGAAGAGGATGGGTTTCCTTTGTCATCTCAGGGAGTTTTTCTTTGCCATTGTTGCCTCTGGGTTGTTCATTAGGGATCTAAATTTGCATCTGAATTGCTGTAACACTGCTATAGTGAATATTTTAAAAAATAAATAAATAAAGTCAACACACCCCTGTTAAAATAGCAGGTATTTGTGCTGTATAAATGAAACTAAGATAGATCTCCTAGGGATCCCCTGTACTCATCCCTCTTAAATTCATTTCACAGGTATTTGATAGGATTTAGATCTGGTCTCTGATTGGGCTATTCCAAAACATTGATCTTCTACTTCTGAAGCTGTACTTTGCTGACTTGGATTTGTACTTTGTCTTATTATCAGGCTGGAAGGTGATTTTTTTTTTTTTTTCATCTTAAGCTGTCTAACAGAGGCCTTCAGGATTTGCGCCAAAATAGATTGGCATTCTGATTGTTATCCATGATTCCCTCTATCTTGACTACGGCCTCAGTCCCAGCTGAAGAGAAGCAGCCCCATAGCATGATGATGCCACCACCATGCTTCATTGTGGTGTTCTTTGGGTGATAAGCTGTCATTTTTTGCACCATGTCTTTTAGAATTATGGTGCAAACAGTTCTAGATTGGTCTCATCAGACCATAACACATTTTACCACATGGTTTGGGGTGATTTAGGCTTGCTTGGATTTTTTTTTCATGACAAAGGGCTTCTGTCTAGCCACCCTACCCCATAGGCCAAACATATGAAGAATACAATAGATTGTTGCCTTAAGCAGGATGAACAGTACTTGCCAGATATTCCTGCAGCTCCTTTAATGTTGCTGTAGGTCTCTTGGCAGCCTCTTTGATGTTGGACATCCTCTTCTTGGTGATGTCACTGTGGTGCCCAATTTTCTCTTCATGATGGCCTTCACAGTGTTCCATGGTACACCTAATGTTTTGGAATTTTTTTGTATCCATCTTCTGATCAATACCATTCCACAATGAGATACTATACATACTTTATAAGCTATTTGTGGACCATGGCTTCAGCAGTCAGAGAAACCAGAAAGATGTCAAGAAAATCCTAGAGAAACAGCTGATCTTTATTTGGGGTTCATCAGAATCACTTCATTGATGATAAGTGTATGATAATTACTTTTCAACATGAGCTGGAATGTGATTGTTTTATTCTGAGTACAGCACATGCCCCATTAGAAAAGGGTGTGCACACTTATGCAACCAGGTTATAGTACAACTATAACAAAAGTTGTACTATAGTACAACTAAAAGATTTATTTTTCTTATTCACTTGAATTTCGTTGGATTCTATATTATACTAAAAGTGGATAAACATCTGGCCTGACTTCAGCTTGAGCCCGAGATTGTCACTGGCCTTAAAAAAAAGGAGAACCACAATTTAAATAAAGGCAATGTACCTTTATGTAAGTGGAGCAGGAGCGAGTCTACCACGAGGTCTGTTTTTATAGTCATCAGGAGCCAAGAGTAGGCTCATTTGTATAAAAGCAGAGAAGCCTGCCCAATTTCACAGCACCATAACCCCATATTCCCCATTAATACAGGCTCATAGCATATTCTACATGTTGCACACACTGTTAATTTATCCCCTATCCAGCAAGTTCAGGCCTGATGGAGGAAATCAGCTTTCTCCCCCTTCCTCATAGAGGCGGAAAATTAACAGTTTAATTTCCACTGAGCTCGTGGTAAGGAAAAACACAGCACACATGACAACTTGCAGCTACAGATCGACAGTCAGCACTTTTTTGCTACAGCATTAGCATAACCAAACAGAGGGGAAATAGCGGACTCCTGTGAATATGGTGTGTGTCACTACTAGTAGACTGACATTAGAGTATGGCAATGCTATAATTATATCAGATTATGCAAAAAAAAAAAAAAAAAGATAGAGTAATTTGTGAGGAAGTAATGAAACACTGATCATGAATAAAATGAGTTCTTGCAGGACAGGGCTGCATTTTGAAGCAGATTTTGCTCCAGAGTTTTGAATTTGTCAAAGGAATATGTCACTCCAGGCTATGTTTTCATGTTTCACTTGTTACCACAAGTGCAGATGGATTCTTTCAACATATTACGTTTTCATCGCAACTGTAAGCTTTAATTGCTTTGTATTGATTTACTCCTCAAGCTGTGTTGCTTTTCCTACCTGTCTTTGTTCATTGCTTTATCAAGTACACAGTACACAGTAACAGCTGCAATGGTATGCTAACTGTGAATGAAATTAGTGTAATGAAATCTTTTTTTAAAAAAAACACAAACACACACTCACACAAACAAACGTGACCAATTAGGATCTAGAGATATTGACATTGGGAAGCCAAGCATGGCACCTCAGAGCATTGCATTACTGAATGAAGAGGGCATAAAGAACAATCTACATTTTTCATGTCATCAATACAAATTAAGATGTAATTGCTCATTTGTGGGGTTGTTATAAAGGTTTTAAATGCTATATGAGAGATCTGTTCAGTTAATAATAAGTTAAAGCTTATAATGTTAAAAGCACTATCCTGGATGTGAGCCTCTGTAGCATACAGTGCATATTTCATTAGTGTTACTAAAACCTCAGCTATTTTTAAAAATGTCGCAAATATTACAACCCATAAATGTAATTCTAACAATGTGATACTTCATGCACTGTAGTCTTGGTGGCTAAGGGACTTTCTGTACTCCCATCATGCATAGAAATTTGGTTTACAAATGTGAGATTCAAATCATTATGCACTGCAATATGGTGTAAAGTTAATGATGGTAGCATAGAGCTAGATGTCAGCTTTGTTTATTTCAGCCTCCAGCTAAAATTGTTAATTAGCTCCACTAAAAAACGGTAAATAAATAATAAACACTTCCAATTTGGACATGTTTTCACTGGAGAGCACTTGCTTTTCATTCAGAATTTTTAGGTGCCTATATATGCACTTAGCGCTAGAGCATAAGATAGTAAAGCTAAATAAAACATTTATCTTCTCAATTGTCTCTTTACATGTTTTCAATGTTGTTTTTATAATTCTGTTAAAAAAAAGTGAGCAACAATTCTGTGGAACACAAAAATACAGGAACTTATAAATTGGTGCTAATCATGGTGAACCCACACATAGGTGTAAGTGATAAAAAATGTGATGTGCTGAGGTTGATGGGTAATGTAGTTCAGCGCCCCTTTGGTGCTATCATGACAGGACATGTCAGAATCATGAGCCCTCACTCCTTTTCACACCGCTTCCAATGTGTGAAACACAGTCAAGTGGGGTCTGGGACAATCATGTGAGAAATCTGAAGCCAACAAAGTTTCTTGTGAGCGATACCCTTAGCATAGCCAGAAGGAAGCACAACATCCTCCACAAGGCAGAGAGGTGGAGTGATTTCTTCCACTTAGCTAAGGGGTGGCATGACATCCAAGGCGAAGCATGAGAAGGAGGAGGAAGATGGAGTGATGCTCATGGCTAGGCTGTGACTTGTAATGGTGTCCTCTTTGGGGCAGAGGTGCAGGGGAACTCCCCCAGCAGAGCAAAGAGGCAATGCAATGTCCTCAACAGAGCAAGGAGGTAGAGAAATGTCTGAAGTGGGGAAGGGAGGGTAGGAGATGGCTCCAGACAGGTCCCCAATAAATCCCCCAAGAAGGAGTGTGGCATCGGGCCCAGCCATGAGTTCGTCCAGAAAGGCCTCGAACCATTTGAGTTGTCTCCAGTTCTCCTGGATTTGCTCACCCTGGCCCACATGCACCGAAGCATGTCTGCTGCATCCATGGTAGGTCAAGCTTTCTGTCAGGGATTTGTAGAGGCGGTGGACGCAAGTGCACATTTTATTGAGGGAGAGTGCAACAAGATAACTAATTCAGTGAAAACAGTAACAGAGAATACTATTCAAAAACACCCAGACCATAAATTGGACTGTGGACCACACAACGACATGAATATGACAACAACAGAAGCTTGACAATCAGGTGTTGAAACACGGGAATTTATAAATTAGTGCTAATCAGGATGAAACAAGACACAGGTGCAAGTGATAGAAAACATGTGACATGCTGGCTTGATGGTTAATGTAGTTTTCCAAGTCCCCAGTTTATTTTGGTGCTATCATGACAGGTACGACTTATTCTTTTTCTCTCTGTCTTTTTCCATGAACTTACAATTTTATAAGCTTTCACTGCATAGCAAATGTGCAATGCGGCACGATGTTGTAATATCAACTCCACATTTCCTGCAGCTCAACTCAGATGCAAAAAAGTGTGAAATATCCTGAGCCTTGTCAGCATTTTTCTCTGCTTTAATATTCATCTCTTTTAGTTAAAAGGTAGTTTTTTGATGAGTCAGATTTTGTACTTGGTAAGCAGCAGTGAAATTGCCCAATTCTTCTTTTGCCATCTTGCTTAAAATGATAAATAGCATGTTTGCCAGTAACTGGCTAGCTCTAGGACTCTTAGAGACCACGTTAACCTGTAGATGGTTACTTCTAGGGCACAGAGTAGCTTTTATTTTAATTTTTTCTAATGCAAGCGATGCCATTAACCATCTAAGCCTGGAAAGATTTTTTTTCTTAATCCAAGCATCCACACACACACACACACACACACACATACACACACGTGCAGAGAATCACTAGATGTCTACTCTTTCATTTACTTATATTCTCTCCCTTCAAAAGATCATCACCATTTCAAACAAAGCGGCATCATTACCATAACATCCTTTAAACAAAAATCTTTTTGGTGTAAAAAGTGCTAAAGTGAGGTGAAATTGAAATGAGTCTCGCTTTCCTCTAGTGCAGGTTTTCATTATATACCATGAAGGGGTTGAGATATAAAGCAGGGTTGGGTTTTTTTTTTTGTTTTTTTTTTGAATTTGTTCATATTATCTGAGCAGTTTGCTGCATTTTATTTATTTTGCTTTTTTAAATTACGTTTTCATCTGTTGCTGGTGATGTCCATAACCAGAGCCATTTGGGCTAGCCAATTTGGATTATTATCTAAAATGAAGTAAAGGTTAATTAACGTTGCAGCTCAGAAAGTCACCTTCAAAGACACTCATGTTCCCTCAAATTACACTGCATTAAATAAATTATAATACATAAAATGCTGATGTCTAATACACATGTGCAGAAGTTAGATTATGATATTTCTTGTTAAAATAAATAAAATAAAATAACCTGCCCATTCAGTGAGCAGAAAGAGACTTGAATTCAATTTAAAAATTTAAATTGAATTAAAAAACTGAATTTGAATTAAAAACTGCTTTTCCATTCTTTGAGTGAGAGAGATGCAGTTTGTTTAGTTTCACATTGAAACTAAAGATAGCAAGGTTAATTGGCAGATGTGCTAGCATCACACATTAGATTTTCTTGATGCAAACATTGCCATTTTGAAGAAAATAAGAGACAGTATGGAAATAAAATATGAATGTTTGAAAAAAAAACATAGAATACATTATGTATGTTTTTATAAGACATTTCTGTTGTTATATTAAAAGACATTTTTCCCTTTTTTATCTTCATTTCAGAGGCAATTTTAGACAAAAGAAATTGGATTGTATTTGCATTATCAGCTGCTTAACATTCTTCATAAGTCCTCTGAATAATACAATTTTTTCTAATATGCATATACAGGGCTATTTTATTAGGGAAATTGTATGCATACTGACCTGGTTTAATTGTAATTGTGTCGACGTTGGCTAGATTTGTGTGTGTGTCTGTGTGTGTCCGCACGCTCTGGGATCTGGCATCAAGCTAGGACATTACAATAGTAAAGCTGTAAAGATAATATTAATATTCACAGTAACAGTCACAGTATGTGGAAACCTTTTCACACTTCTGTACCTGGACCTTTTTCACATTTCTGTATTTACAAAAGTGGAAGTGGAAGTAGTAGCAGTTCAAAACTTACGGTGAGATAGAGAACAATAGCATTATAATTCATAAAACTCACTTACCACCAGTGTGCTTGTGTGAAAGAAATAGCTTTGTGCTATTCGCACATTTGTGAATGACCACTTTAAGAACAGCACGTACTGTATGTCTGTTTTCAGCATTTCAAAGAATCTGACTACTTGGAAAAACACTGGCTGTAAATACCTAAAACATTCCCTTTTGATTTGAATGGACAGTTCAAACACCTGTTATCTGGTGAAAAGTTTGGGACAAACTCAGCACTGTGTGCGGGACCTGCTCTGGATGCAGACCACAACAATTGATATTATACAAATGACAATTTCATTGCACCTGGTGCACATTCCCTGATTGCCACTAACACTAGCTAGCTAGTTTATTGGTGCTGTGTTCATTAGCACCTGCACCAGGTGATCAGTTTAAACAAACTAACTAACTAGCCAAGTGGGAAGTAGCTAGTAAATGTAGCTAGTTATTTAATGCTTATATTAATCCAGAATATTCTGTTAATAGAAATTTCAGACTCATTTCAATCACTTAACTGCTTCAGTTTCTAAACAATGTTCATACTGGCAAGCAGAATGCTAATATCTCTAATATTCCTAATATTTTGACCTGCTCATATGGAAGGGTTTTCTTCATTTAAGAATAAAAACAAAGTCACTAATACTATGAAATAAGGCAAAAAATCTTAGCAAATGGAAATATCTTGAATATAGTTAAATTTATCTAGCTTTTCCTATTATAAGATTGCAGTAAAACAAGTATATTATCAATAAACTTATTAAAAAGTTTTACTAATGTCAAGCTTGAAATAGTCTCATTCTATTGGCAGAAAGAAGCTAAGTTATCTGCCAATAAAATAAGAAAATGTAAAGCTTAAAATTAGTTTAAAATGTCTCAAAACAGGACCAGTTATCTTATACTTTCGTTTATTGCAATTTTATAATAGGAAATACTAGCTAAATCTGACAATATTCAAAGTATTTTAAATAAATTCAGACATGGACGTTCTTCCCTACTTTGAAATACATTTCAACCATTAATTGACATGTCTTTAAGCAAATAAAAATATTTATTTTAATCTATTTTTTCCAAACTATTGAGTAATAGTATAAAACCACAATTTCTTATATGGCCACTTGGCCTGAAGTCGGCACACAAACATACATCTGCTTCCCATTATCTGCAGTGAGAATGAAGCCATGAAAAGTCCTGTTGTCATGTTTCTCTGTAGTAATGGTCTGTAGCACCTTTGATCCACTCCCACTTCACTCCTGCCTTTCATCTCATTCAGTGCTGTCCTTCTAAACCATTTTTTAACATCTTAGTCACTGTTACAGTTATCATACTGACAATTGTATCACTGCGGTAGGCCTTTCTAGTCAGATATGCTTATTCTTTGCTGTAGTAAGATGTTAATATGTGTTTAATTTTGCACTTTTTGGCTGCTTTCTTGACTCAAAACCTCCTGTCTTTTGCCATTCATGTTTTATGAATAAGCTGTTAGACTTGCTATGAAACCAACACTCCATGTGGAATACCAAATTATTGCTGTAAAAGTATGAAAATCATGTAGATTGAACTTTAACAAGTAATTTAACACTGCAATAATTCTCAATGTGGCAATTTTAATGGGAGGAGGGGGGAGGAGTATTGAAATGTTTAGTAGTAAATTTTCCCTAACCATCACACACACATTTATTAGCAGGGAAGAACAGGCAACAGGATAAAGTGGACTGCTAACAGATACCCACCTACACCACCCTGGGTGCCTATTTCTGGGGAATCGCCCTTGTCGCGACGGACCGACAGCCGGCGCACATAATAAGAAAGTCGCTCCTTCCCCGACTGCCGCACCGGCACGAAGCGGACAGCCTCGTGCCAAACACACCATCAGCCGGAAGGACCGTCATGGTGGGGCGGGACCGTCGACGCTACACCGGCCGGTGATTGGGGAGTCCGTCGGGGAAATTCCATCACTCAGGCGACGGCGGAAGAGGATAAAAGGACACGCTTCCGCCCGTGCGAGGAGAACGGCTAAGAGACAGACTCCGTGCGCGCTCTTCAGCAGCATAGAGGCACGCCAACCTTTAGCACGACGGTATCCTCTCGCTAATCTCTTTCTCTCTTTCTCTCCCTGAAGGTGCGAGTGCGGACGAGACCGCCGGGTGGTGAGATCACGTTCGACGGTGGATGACGGCACAGGAAACCCACGCACACGTCTCGGGAACCCCGACACGCCCTCAAGAACGTCACAACGCCAGCCACACCCCCACAAACCCCCTCACCCTCACACACACTCACCTCCTCACTACAGACAGCTCCCACACAGACAAATAAAACACCCGTTTTGACTGCAACCTGTCTCTTGTGGGTCTGTGCTCCGCCCTCCCCCGGGCTAATTCGCCTACACCCTTAACACTTGAGCACACAAGTTTCACAGGTTTGATTATGGCTGAGTCAGGTATTAGACATAGGCTGAGTAAAAAAATCGAGTAGGCACTCCTACTCGGATGGACACAGCAATCATACGTGTCACGAACCTCAAATCGGCACGGAAGCAGGAGCGGGCGGCAGGTGTAGAGCATGGTATCGGGAAGTACAAGAAACGTAGTCCTAAGACAGGCAAAGGTCAAGCGATCGGACGAACAACACAAACGGGGTCAGGCGGAGAGCGTAGTCGAAACCGGAAACAAGGGTCGAGGATCACAAGAAGACAAACTAACTAGAACGGCTTGGTATCCAGAGAAACGAGTTGACTGAGCATATACTTCGCATAGATTCTGGGTGAATGACTTCCCTAAGTACTAGAGGTGAGAGTGTGTGTGTGTGTGTGATTGGTGCCAGGTGTGTCTGATCAGAACTCCGGGGATGGTGAGCGCATGCGTGCATGAGAAGTGAGTGTTGCATCTTGGGAATTTGAGTTCAGATCTGACTGAGCTGTGACAGAACCCCCCCCCCCAAAGGGCTCACTCTGGGAGCCGAGTTCTTTCTTGGCCTCCCCCAGGGTCGTGGACCAGGGAGATCAGGATAAGTTGCGTGAAAGTCTTTAGTAAGCTGTGGATCCAGTATATCCTGCTTGGGAACACAGCATTGTTCCTCAGGTCCATAACCCTCCCACTCGACCAAATACTCCAGCTTGCCTCTCCTGTGTCTAGATTTGAGGATGTTCTTGACACGGTAAGCCGGTTATCCATCAATTTCCAGTGGGGTCGGAGGAGTTTCAGATGGTACTTCGGTGGCTAATGGACCGTTGATAACAGGTTTGAGACGTGATACGTGGAATGAGGGGGAGATGCGGCTGTGTCTGTGGTCTCTTTCAGGCATCGGTGGGTGTCAGCCCAGACACGCTCGCTATGTTCAAACCATTGGTCAACGGCAGGAGCTGCGGTGGGGGTCGCGTTCCACCGGAATAGTGGGGGTTGGTAACCTAGTACGCACTGGAAAGGAGTAAGATTGGTAGCCGAATGACGTAGTGAGTTCTGGGCGTACTCGGCCCATGGCAAAAACTTGCTCCAATCCTCTGGGTTATTGGCACAGAAAGTACGGAGGAATCGCCCTAGTTCCTGATTGATTCGTTCAACTTGTCCATTGGGTTGGGGGTGATATCCGGAGGTGAGATTCACTGTTACTCCCATCTTAGTCATGAAGCTGGACCACACTCTGGAAGTAAACTGCGGGCCCCTGTCACTAACAATCTCCTCCGGAATGCCGAAATATCTAAAAACATGCGGGAATAGAAGTTCGGCTGTCACGAAGGCGGTGGGGAGAGCAGGTAATGGAATAAAACGTACGGACTTGGAAAACCTGTCCACTGTGACTAGAACTGTGGTATTTCCTTGGGATTTTGGCAAATCCGTTACGAAGTCTACGGATATGTGTGACCATGGGCGTTCGGGTATGGGTAAGGGCTTTTTATGAAATTCGCATTTGTCAGCTTTGACATATAACTGATGATGGAGCAGTCATTGTAGAACTTGGTGGACGTGGCGAAGATGTTCCTCCCGGGAGTCAGAATATATTAGAATGTCGTCTATGTAGGCAATCACATGACGTCCCAGCATGTCACGTAACACGTCGTTGATTAGACATTGGAAGACCGAGGGAGCGTTAGAAAGCCCATATGGCATGACCTGATACTCATAGTGACCTGAAGTTGTGCTGAACCCAGTCTTCCATTCGTCTCCTTCTTGAATCCGCACCAAGTTGTATGCACTGCGTAAGTCCAGCTTCGTGAAGATGGTGGCAGTGCGCAATTGTTCCAGAGCAGCTGGTACTAGAGGTAGTGGGTAACGGTACTTGACGCAACACCGGTTTAGTCCTCGGTAGTCGATACGTGGTCGTAAACCTCCTCCCTTCTTCTCTACAAAGAAAAACCCCGCGGATGCTGGAGAAGTAGATGGTCGTATATAACCTTGGTGCAACGCTTCCTGAATGTACTCCTCCATGGCTTTTTGTTCAGTTACCGTTAACAGATAGACTCTCCCTCGTGGTGGTGTAGTGCCTGGAAGCAAATCGATTGCGCAGTCATAATCTCGATGAGGAGGTAGTCCACTAGCCTTCTTCTTATTGAATACTTCAATGAGGTCGTGGTAAACACTGGGGATCAGAACGTTGTCCGCCTTGTCAGGGCTCTCAAGGGATGGGGATGCTAAGGAGATCACAGGGACTTGGAGACAGTGATTGATGCAGTGAGCTGACCAGCGAGTGATCTCCCTTTGATTCCATGAAATTTGTGAGTTGTGATGTTCGAGCCAAGGAAGACCGAGAACCACTGGATGCCGTGCCGTCACAATGACATGGAACGTAATTTTCTCCTGATGAAGAGCGCTGGTGCGGAGGTTAATGGGTTCGGTTCAGTGGGTGATTAAACCATCTCCAATGGGGGCTCCATCTATGGCTTGGACACAGCGGGGGGTGCTGAGAGGACAAACGGGGATGTTATATTGGAGAACGGTCTCTTGGTCAATGAAGTTCCCCACCACTCCAGAGTCGATCAGCGCCTCAAAAATACAGGAAACGCTTGAGTATTCTAATATAACTGGTAATATGAACGCAGACTGAACTGAGTACTGGGCAATGGGTTCTAAACTCACCCCTGGCTGAGGTTGTTTGGCAGTTTTGGTTTCCCCTCGGGTAGAGCACTGTTTGAGAGGGAATTGGTGCATGAAGTGGCCCTTCTCGCCGCAGTAGAAACAACAATGTTCACGGCGCCGTCGTTCTCTCTCCTGCATGCTCACCCGAGTCTGTCCCAGCTGCATGGGTTCACTAGGGCTCTCAGACGCTGGTGCTTCCGCCTCGCTGCGTATGGAGCGGCGACTCCGTAGTAAACAATCCAGGCGTATAGCTACATTGATGAGTGAATCGAGAGTCAGCTGATCATCGCGGCACGCCAGCTCCGTTACGATATCGGCATTTAATCCCCGGCGAAACATAGTCTTTAGAGCGGATTGATTCCATCCGCTCCTAGCGGCCACAGTACGAAATTCAAGAGCGTAATCCGCCACACAATGTGATCCCTGTGTCAAGGATAATAATTCCTCCCCAGTCTCCCGGTTGTCTGGAGAATGATCGAATACAGTGTGGAAACGTGATGTCAGCTGATCATACGTGCTGATGACGTTCCCTTCCTGTTCCCATTCCGCGGTGGCCCAGAGGAGAGCTCTCCCGGTTAAGAGTTCCATGAAGTGGATTATTTTCCGATTCTCCGTCATGTCTGGGTATGTGGAAAAAAACAGGGAGCACTGGAGTAAAAAACCTCGGCAGCGTGCCGGATCTCCGTCGTACTTCTCCGGTGCTGGAGTGGGAGGTAAGCGTGTGGTCGGTGCCGTAGAAAGCTGCGCGGCTTGGTTTAGCCGAGCTACCTGCTCAGTCAGGTTTGCGAGACGGTGATCATGGTCACTAATCATCCGGTCATGTCCCTCGATGGCTTGCGGCCAACGGGGATCTCCCGCTGCTTCCATGGGAAGGCGAAGTATTCTGTCACGAGCCTCAAATCGGCACGGAAGCAGGAGCGGGCGGCAGGTGTAGAGCGTGGTATCGGGAAGTACAAGAAACGTAGTCGTAAGACAGGCAAAGGTCAAGCGATCGGACGAACAACACAAACGGGGTCAGGCAGAGAGCGTAGTCGAAACCGGAAACAAGGGTCGAGGATCACAAGAAGATAAACTAACTAGAACGGCTTGGTATCACAGAAAAACGAGTTGACTGAGCATATACTTCGCATAGATTCTGGGTGAATGACTTCCCTAAGTACTAGCGGTGAGAGTGTGTGTGTGTGATTGGTGCCAGGTGTGTCTGATCAGAACTCTGGGGATGGTGAGCGCATGCGTGCATGAGAAGTGAGTGTTGCATCTTGGGAATTTGAGTTCTGATCTGACTGAGCTGTGACAATACGTGCACACTCACACCACAGCACACAACATCTCACTGTGAACACTGCATTCAGGCAAGAAACCCACCACCACAATGCGGGGAGACACTGATCCTCTGCAGCTGGTTGCCCCAATTCTGAAGGGGAAAAAAGATCAGACACAGAATGAAACACAGACAAACACACGTGACTTCTAAAAACACAATAATCCACGTGACACACACCTCAAACAACCATTAAAAAGAATTGACCAAACCACTTCTGCCCATCTGCCCGAGGTGTCACGTCCGGCAATCTGTCAAAACCGGTAACTGGTTTGCTGACTGAATAGAACACAGGAAAATACAAAACAACCCACCAATTATATTGAAAAACACAAAAACCCTCAAGTAAATCACAATATGAAAGGAAAGATATATAAAAAATTGATTATATATACAAAAGCAAACTGAAGTCAATCAAAAATTAAACAAACAATGAAAAACATCAAAAGCTGGAGAACTGACTGGTAACATTTAGCTAACCACCTATTGCACGCCCCTTAAAGCTTTGATTCAAGTTAATACCCACAGCAATTGGAAATCAGAGGTGAAGGCACCATGTGACAGGCCCAAGCTATTGCACCAGCTGATCCTGTGGGTGTCCAACGCTGGAAATATAAACAGTTAAAGAGAATGCACCAGCACCATGCAACGACACACAAGCAGCAACAGACGAGTTAATAGCGCTGATCTGGCAGTCTGATATCCAAACGGTTATCTACAGCGACACAGACACGAGAAACAGGAATCCGAGCAGCTGTTTGAAGGAGAACCAAAGCCCATTGTAACGTCCCTTGCACATTGGCCCACACCTTAAATATTAAATTCATAACACACAAATAACAAACGTAACTAGCCAGGCTGTGCAGCAATGATTGCGCCTTGGATTAACCTCATAAGAATGATCAAGAACGCAACCGTGTGTTACACACATTTCCATGGAAACAGCTGTCACTGAAAGCATTCTGCAAAGCTCCTCAGTCCACCCTTTAATGAAACGAACCCATGTAACCCTGCATGACACAAACAGCCCACAATACAATCACAGCTAGCAGCTCTCACCTCTCGGGCATACACACACCATGCCGTGATCTGCACTTATATAGTGTTTTTTAACCTTAGCAGTTCCAAAGCTCTTTACATTGTGTCTCATTCACCCATTCACACACACACACTCACACACCAATGGTAGCAGAGCTGCCATGCAAGGCGTTAACTTGCCATCGGGAGCAACTCAGGGTTCAGTGTCTTGCCCAAGGACACATCGGCATGTGGAGTCACGTGGGCCAGGAATCGAACCACCAACCCTACGATTAGTTGACAACCCACTCTACCACCTGAGCCACTGCCACCCAATGATGTCAATGATGCTAAGAAGACACACACATGTATATACTACAGCAGCTTTTATACTCCACCAACCGAGAGCATAATTGAAACTCACGCCCCTCTCCTACCAGCTTATGTCAGAAGTAGGAAGTACTGCTACAGTCTACACCTCATTTGTCATCGTTGTCCCGATGGTGAAGAAACATCTAGAGGGTATTACCCCACAAGACCCTAATTCCATGGCTTAAACAAAGCCATGTCAGCATTAGCCCCACATGTAGGAGAGCCAAGAGTTCTTACATCTCTAGCCCTAACAGCCCGTGGTAAGTAATGCACATTGGAATGTTGACCTGCCCCTACTTGTCCTGTTCAGTATGGGACCACCCCAGATGGGTGACATGGTTCTGGGGAAGAGGGCTTAAACACAGGTAATTGACCTGCCCCTACTATTATTACCACTGACCTCTGCTGTAGATACTCTCTCAAGGTCCTCCGCATGAGATGCAGTGGTGATCACTGATCCTGACGGGAACATATTTACAGATGTGGCCACTGAAAATGCGTGTCACAGGAAAAGGGATCCTACTATTACATGCAGTATCACGCAGAATCACACGCATGCTGTGGACACAGGAAATACAATACCAGTAGGGGCAGTCATGTTTCATTTGAATAAACACGGCTTGCAAGTAGATACAATAGTTCTGCCAGGACATATACAGCATATATTCTTTTACCAACCAAACTTTGATGTTTCTTGTACTGAAGCCCATGATCTGCTTGTGCTTGGCCCGCAGATCTGTGAACCTCTCTCAGAACTTTTTGCAACAAGAAGCAGAGCACATTAAATGTTGTCAAATCTGAAAAAAAAAATGGAATGTGTGGTTGGTTAGAGTTTAGAAAAAATATTACATATGGTTTACATAAATATATTATGTTTCTCATCAAACCTTATGATAAACCTAATTTAAACCAGTTTCTATTTACAAGAGTGAGCGCGATCGTGTCACATTTCTAGGCTGGTCTGTCTTTTGTGTTGTGTGTAGAGAGATGGTCATCTCTCTGAATTGTACCAGTTCCTTTTCCAGCACTCTTTCTCTCTAGTCTTTCTGACTCCTCTGGGGTGGGGAGTTGGTCATTGGTAATGGGCTCCTGCTGTCCTCTTCTCTTGATCTTGAGGAAGTTTGTTCAAAGAGCCCATGGATGTTTTTTACTACAACTATCTCTGTTGTTTTGTATATGTTTATGCTTATAGTTGTGTCTTCCTCATTTTTTTAGCTGGAAACCCCCAGATGCCGTTTCTTTTAGCAGAGAGAAAGTTTTAAATTATGGCCCTGTGCCATGCATGGGGTTTGTTTGCATAAAACAAACAGGTTGCTGGTGCTGCTATCCTTAGGGAGGGCTGCAAATAGAGTCTCTGGATTTTCTGTCAGTCTCTTGTTTTTGTAAACTTTCAGTGCAGTTTCATTTGAAATATCTTTTGGGACGTTCAGTGGAATGGCACTTTGGGTTTGTTTGGGTCTAAGGTTATGGGCCATTTGTACCTGTGCTTGGGGTTGGGTGTGGATAATTCCTGCAATTGTTTTGGCCAAGACGCTGTAACACCTTCCTTTTCACACCTCCAACATGTAGGTCGGCTGGTGGGGTACAGCTGAACCCTTGTAGAACAACTGTTCAGTGGGGATAAGACATGGTGGTGGAAATCAGTAATATAAATATCAGCAGGAATTATCTGCTTGAGCTGAATGAATGAAAACCAGTAAACTAAAGCATTTTACTAGTGAGTTAATTAACTCACCCAAATGCATCCTATAAGAGATTAATCAGATTCACACACAACATAAACACAATATTATAACTTGCATCTGTACAAAATTATACAAAAACACAACTATATGCAGAGGTGGGTAGAGGAGCCAAAAAAATTACTCAAGTAGAAATAAAACTACTTGTAAAAATAATTACTCAAGTAACAGTAAAAGTAATAATGTTAATAATTACTTGAGTAAGAGTAATAAAGTATACAATGAGAAGACTACTCAAGCAGCAAGTTACTAGTTACTTCTTATCTGATTAAAATGAAGGGAAAATCCTGAATTTCAGACTACATGGAGAACTGTTTGTGGGTGTGTGTCCAGACTCTGTTGACACGCTCGCTTCTTCCCCCTCTCCAGGACTGAGCCCCTAAAATTGTGAGCAGTTGTGTCTGCATTCAGACCATTGCAGCATATAGTGAGGTTTGCAACGTCATTATACATGATTTAAACTAATTATTAAAACTACATATATTCATAAATATTTAACAGTAACAGTCCTTTGTTACACTGTTACGGCACATAACAGTAAAAGTACATTTTCCGTAGCGAAGTAAAAGTACATTTCTGTGATTAAAATGAACTTGAGTAAGAGTGTAAGTATGGCCAGTTAACTTATCAAAGTCTTTTTTTTTTTTTCAAAAAGTTACTCAAGTAAATTTAACGAAGTATCCGTAGCCAGGATGTGTAAATCATGTTGTGAATATGCTCTTTCTGTAAAAACAAATTTGATAAATGTTGCCACATGTTTAAATGAATAATAAAATGTTTGAATATATGGTTTAATTTTGATTGATTCACATAGTACAGGTACTATACCTATAGTATTTAAATTAACATGGCTAAACTGTGTGTGGTAATATAACAGTGGTAATGTGCTGTTGCAGAGTACTAGTAACCAGGCTTCAATCCTCAGCTCAGGTGAAGTTTGGCCCCATGGCTCAAACTTCAACCAAAAACAAGTTTCTATAATGGTTGACACCATGGAACTAGTATCTATCAAACAGGGTACTAGGACAACCCAGATATTAACAACAAGGTGTGTACATGAGAAAACTATGCGGGATGCCGACTCATCACCATTATGAACATAAGAGTATGTGCACTCCCTACCAAGCTGTGGCTGTGCAGCCCTGTAGGAACTAGTTTTCCAAAGAATTAGGACCATGCAATGTCCTTTGTTCACCAGACAAGGGAGTGTGGGAATAAATTTAAGACACAGGAAAACATGAGGGTAACAGAGTATGTAGTTTATTGAGAATCACTATCATACTGTCACGTATCGTGACGGAGCGGAGATAGGATGTTTGCAAGTGCAGTATGAACAGTTGTTTATTTTAAAAGAGAGACAGGCAGACAAATCCCAAACGTGATCCATAAACGTAATCCAAAACAGGCGAAGGTCAGGCGATCGGCAAACAGGCATACACAGGGTTAAACACGAATCAAGGTCGTGGTCACGGAAAACAAGGTCGATAAACAAAACGAGAAACATGAACTATGATGAGGAACTGAGGCGGATAACCCAGCGTGAACTAACTCTAAACATGGAACGTGACTATGACTACTATACGAACTAATCTAACTCTATGATAATCTTCCGCGTTGTGTGCTGGGAGGCGCGCGGTATATATGTGGACATGATCAGCGTCTAAACTGCTAGCAGCTGAGGGTAATACAGACACACGTGAAATCCCAGCCAATGACAGAACAGGGAGGAGACATGACAGAAACATAAACAAAACACACGTGTCCAGATGTCACTACTGTCAACAATGGAAAAGCAGGTGCTCGCGCATTCGCGCTTAGACCACGCTGCTTCAAGATGAAATCATGACACATACACATATTCTGGGGAGGGAATAGGTCTTGTAAGAGAATAATTTGTAGGTGAAAGGTCATATGATGTGTTTGTAGCAAAGCTACTATCATCATCAGAGGAAAGAATAGACGGGCCCTCCACAGAAGTTATGGGAAGAAGTTAAGCTTCAATGCCCTTAATGTCATTACGGTTTGTACTGTGCCAATTACAGTGCGCCCTGGCAAAACAAAATTGTGGTTAGTTGGGTTAGAAACATCAACAGTGATGACTGGAAAAACACCTTTCTTGACTCTGACTAGTGTGTCATAGAACTCAAGATCATCTGGCCACTGGGGGTTCAGGTCTGGCTGGAACAACATGGTCATGTCATCTTTAAAAGGCTGGGCAGCTACACGATGCTCAATCTGAATGCTACTGTGTTTTGGTACTGCACCCATCTCTTTCTTTGTTTTCACTGCATACTCATCTACCTATTCTGCACTAACAGCCTGTATGAAAGCTCTCACCTTATTTCTTTTGAGACTTGCAAAAGATTTCTTCACAGTAACATACTGTTTGCTCTTATCAGTCTTTGCCAAGATGTGCTCGATGACATTAAAACCTATGATGGGATGGGACAGGTGACACCCTTTCATCACAAGTATTGGAATCAATAGTTCATCGGCTTGGTTAGTTTCTGAGGTGAGCCGGAAGGTTGTCTCAATCCATCCCAGGTAAGGCATTTCAGTTCCATTTGTTGCAGTCAATGTGAGGTCAGGTGAGTCCAGGATTTCTGAAACATCTCTCAGTCTGAAGCTCGGTAAGTATTCCTCTTTCCATTTGACATCAATGACTGACACCTGGGACCCTGTGTCCCATAAAGCTTGGAGTTGGTGACCATTCAGATAGCATTCAACAACACACTGTCTCCCAACTAGTGAGGTGATTTTGTGCAAGTTGCCAACTGGAGCTAGGGGTGGCAAGTAGTGTGCATTTTTGTATTTGCAGGGAGACTTTCCATTGCCCTTGTCAGTTATCAGGTGAGTGGATTTCTTTTTGTGTTCAGTCCAATGTTGTTGTTGACATGCTCTGGAACAATACAGTGTCTCTTTACAGGATGAACATTGCTTCAGCTCCTTTGGTGAATCTTTCTTGCCACAATTTGCACAGTTCTGGGACGTTCCACTGGCTATAGTTAACACTCGTCCCTCAGTGGTAACCCTCTCTTGTTTAAAGGAGCCTCTTTTGATGGTCTAACTCCTCTGATTTTGCACCCAGCTTGGAAATGTTCTCCACTCCCACATCGGTAGCAGTGCGTACAACATTCATTTTATCTGGTCTGCTGGCAGACAAAGCACCTCCTTCGGACATGAGCAGAGTAGTTAGTGTACAGGTGAGGGGCATACTGGGGCTATGTTGGGGCCGGGGCTTGGGACTGGCTCTGGCTGCTATAATACTGCTGGTGGGAAACTGGCTGGGGGTCTCTGCTTGACATCCTCACTGACGGTGGCCCATAGGACTGGGGCTGAAACATAGGCTGTTGTAGTGTGTCCTTAATCTGAGCTATTTCTGCACTAAGACCCTTAAGAGAAGCAACACCTGTCTTAAGTTGTGCTAACTCTGTCATCAAGTCAGGTGGTACCTTAGCTCTAGCTTCTTTTATGGAGCACTTTGTAGGTGATGGATCCTCTGACTGGACCACACTTACACTTGTAGCTATCTGTGGGGTGCTATACCTCTTTTTATTTCTTCGTTCTGCCTCATTTGCACAGACGATCTTTAACCTCTCTAACAAAAGCTCATATGAGGTTTCAGTGTCTAGCAGAAGGGGCTGCATGTCTATCCTGATACTGTCATTCTGGAGACCAGTAAGCACTGTGTGTAGACTCATACGCTGGACTAGAGCTGGGTCATACTTAAGCCGTGATTCTGATTCTTGGGACGCAAATAATACTTTCTGTCTTAGATCTAAGACCCGCATTACAAAGCTTTGGAGTGTCTCCTTGCTATGCCGTGCTTCTGAAGCTAGCTGTTTGTAGAGCTCGGTGGTGCTCTTTTCCTGGAAGTGGGAACGCAGAATGCACCTCAGTGCGGGAAGAGTCAGGTGAGGTCTTCCCTCCAAGCAGCTGCGTAGCTGCAAGCCTGGAGAAATAGCTCTGATCACAGCATCCATAATCTCTATTTCAGGATAACCTCTTTTTAGTCCATTCTCAATCTGATGAGCAAGGTTGGAAAATGACAGTTTATGTCTCTGGCCAGGTTCGCCTATTTGTCCAGAAATTTTGAAATCTTTGCGCCAGTGTGGGCTTGGCTGCTGCTGGGCATTGGCTGAAGATAGGGTGTTTACTGGAGAGCCTGCAGTAGCTTGGTGCACAGAACCATTAACAGCAGCATTGACTGTAGTAGTCTGCATGACTCCAATTTTTTTCTGTTCACTTGCAATACTCAGTTCATCCATTTCTTTCTGTGTCACTGTCTCCTGAATGTCATATTCAGTGTGTGCCCTTTCACTATCGATGCCACTTAACATATCTGCAATTTGGTCTTTCAGTAGTAATAACTCTGACATCCCATTGTCTTCTAGCTCTGCCACTTCCTCTCTTTCAAGGTGAATCAGAATGTGAGTCAACAATGAGATGCGTGATTTTCCTTTAACATCTGCTCTTTGTACGCCTGATATGTTCAAAAAGTCACAGATTCCCAGTAAATTGTCCCTATTCAGGGTGTGCAACACTTCTCCTATCTCTTCCTGTAGCTTTTCCAGGGCTGACATGTTGACAGTGCAGGGGCCTTTAACTGTATAGGAGTTGATTCTGAATTGGTGGGTCTCTACTGTCCCCGATGATCTCTAACTGGCCTCAGGAAACATGTACTCGACCACCAAATTCCAGCTTTCCTTAAACAGCAACACATGCCTCGCTGCAGCCTGCCTGGGTGTAGTATGGGGGATTTAGCTGGTGCAGAATTCAATGTACAGGCTGTGGACACTGGACATCTGAGCAGCAATCCCAGCGGTGCCTCCAAAATGTTGTCCCCCTATCTATATAGAGGAGAAATAAGTCACAAACATGACGGTCGGTGTTACTTCCACGAGAGCTTTACTCGAATGGAAAAAAACCCGCTTTTCCTCCAGGTATGACTAAAGCAATCGATCCCAGAGTGCAGGGATCAGACCATCCTAATCGATGACTGATCAGCGCCATACCCACTCGAATTATCAATGTATTAACACATTAAAATGGAACAACAAAGAAAAATAAACACTCAACTCTTTTTTAAACATTTAACTATTTAACTTGTCACACATACACACATATATTCACAGAATGGCTAAGAAGCACCAAATACCATAAACAAACTTAGAATTAGAGAAGAAATATGTGTAACATTAAGCAGTAATAAAAATATATCTCACCCATAATGAAGAAGTGATAAAAATATCCAAAGGACAACGGGTGATGAGATGCGCACAGCTCGATTACCGGAAGTGGGAATGGCAGTAAGGGCCTTGGAAAATGTTTAAAATACCCAAAAGGAAAACATGAAGATAAGGGGATATCCAATGTGTTTTAAGGGGATTTCAGAACGAGAAAAGCTTGTTCTAATGGTATTTTAAAATCCAATAAGTAGTTTTTAAGGGGAATCAGAAAAAGACATTAATAAAGCATATTGGGATTCCAAAGGAATGAGATAATTGGGTGTAACCTAAAGATAAGACTGTATAAATAGGGCATTGAATCTGTGCTTAGATTCAGATCACTTTTGGGATGTCTCACGAGGGGATCTCATGTTGTTTTTTGAACAATAAACTGGATTTTTGCTTCTCACGTCTATCTTGTTTGTGGCATCATTTTGATCAGTAAATTGAGGATTATTGTATTGACTAACTAAAGGAAATTCAGCAACCTAGTCATTTTAGATACGACATTTTGGCAAGCCAGCCAGGAGAGGTTATGGCTGGCAAATTGATCCCATCCGGTGGGACTTCACCACTCCGTGGACAGCAGATACTGGCCATATAAGAAAAAAGGTAAGCAGACACCTGTTTTATTCAAAGCTCTGCTGTAGTGAACCTGCTGTCTGGGAGGGAGAGGCCCCAGGGAGGGGAGAGAGGAGCCGTTCCCCTGTGCACGAGCCTAGAGGTACCTCAAAGATAAATAATTGGATAAAATAACTGAAACCTCTGGGAGAGCAGTGGATGGGAGAAGTAAAATAAGTTAAGTTTGGGCCTCTGGTAAAAAAGAACCAGATGATTATGTGAATGTTTTTAATGTGTGCTTCTGTGGTATATGTGTATGAATTATGAAAAGGTTCAGTTGTAATGAATAAGTGAATAAGAAATTCCTGTAATACTGCTGTTGAGACGAGGGTTTGGAGCCCCCTCAACAGGGCTGCTTGGAGACCAGAAGCGTGAGGCCTCACTCCCTTTAATAGCGCTGCCAAGGTAAGGCAGGGCTGCTTGGTGAGGGACAATATCCTGGGCCCAGGTCTGAGTATCTGCTGAAAAGGGGTAAGAGCAATAAGAACCAACCCTTTTTTGTGAAAGCAGACCCAGTGTGTGTATGAGTGTGATGTGTGTGCATAGGAGATGAATGTGTGAGTAAATAAATAAATATATAGCTAACAGAATGGATATAATATTGGGTTATTGGGCAAATGGTGATGATATGAAAATATATTAGATAGTAGTAGGAACATGAGGTGTAACTGGAAAGTAATGTGTAAAAAGGTGTGGTCATTCTTTTGGAAGGTTATGTGGACTGTTACGATTCCTTGGCGGAGACAAATGCGGACTGGCAGACTGGAGTACTTGGGGCAGATGACAGATGGACCACGGAACGAAATCAAGGTAGATAATCGGGCAAACGAGTTATAGGCATAGGCAGAGATGTAGTCAAAAGACAAGCGAATATCAAAACCAGATAAACGGATACGAATCTAAGGCTTGGTGCACGAACAAAGACGAGGCTGCTGAGCGTTTACTTCACAAGAATCTACCATTAACGAGGCCCTTTTATAACTTCTGATGTAGCGCAGGTGTTCGTAATCAGAACTCCGGCGATCTCGAGCGCGGGCATGTTTGGGAAGTGTAGTCCTCGTCCGCCATGTCCATGGACGGCACTACACGCTGGGAACTGCAGCCGCGAGTTCGCCGTGGCATAACATGGATAATTAGTGAATATTGTTGAGCCCCTAGGAAACAAGGCGGAGCTGAGAGGCAGAAGGGAGGAGAGACCTACCATACCTCTATGCACCTGAAAAAAGAAAAACAGATAAAGAGCGCGAGAATCATAAAAAAAACAGACAAAAAGGGAAAAAGGTAAGGGGAGTAAATATTTATAATCACGAACACCAGTCATATGAGCATTGAAGAAGGCTTAGAGGAAATTCACATTATAGTCAGTTCAGACAACTCTGTAGTGTAATTATTATTGCTATTGCTAGGAGTTGATCGGTTAGCATTCACTCTATCGGCAGACAGGGTGTGGGTCACAAGGTACAGCCTCAGGAAAATCATAAGTAACCTAGGAGTAACTAGGGAGTAGGCATGATTCATAGAGTATGGAGTCTCCAATAGAGATAATAATAAGAAAACATAAAAAGATGAAAAGTATATAAGGCATTGTTGCAAGAAATGGCATGACAGGACAGCTGGAGAGTTGCAATGGCCAACAGAGGGAATATTTGATGAACGGATGTGCCAAAAGATGAAGCAGAGGTTAGCTTGTTGGAATAAAAAGAAAAAGGGAGAAAAAGCCAAGGCCAAGCTAGAGAAAAAGGAGGAAATAGTGGGGTGGTTTGAGCTAGAAGGAAGGACAGATAGGAAAAGGAAAGAACAAGCAAGGAAAGAGCAGGAGAAGAAACAGCAGGAGGATGCTAAAGAGATGGAAGTCAAGGAACACAAAGCGAAAATGAAGGAAACTGAGGGCAAGAATGAAAAGTCAGAAGAGGATAGGGAAAAAGGGATGGCACCACCATATGGGATGCAGGGACTCAGCATCCCACCGCCATACAACATGCAGTACACTCCCTGACCACCTCCAGGCACAGTGGGAATATACCCATCACTGACACAAGGTGACATACCAAACATCGAAGGATGGGAACCTGCTAGGATGAAATTGCATGGAACATTTGATGGGATGTGCAGGCCACTGGACTAAGAGGAAGCTAGGGGAGACAATGTCTACATCTCACGGAGACACAGAAGCACGCTGTCTGTACCCCGTATGAACACAAGCACTGAGGACAAAGAGATGCAAGAATACTAGGAAGAGGCACATCGGTTCCAACATACTAGCACCCCCATATGGGAAACAACCAGCAGGGTGGCTCTCCCAGAGTGCATATGCCAAGAAGAGGATAGGGAGCTACAAAGACAGGAAGAAAACAGAAAAAGGAAAAAGACACACAAAGGAGAAGCGGCTGTAGATCCCCCTCCTAAAGTAAGCGAAGGGTTGAAAGATGCGACAACAAGAACCACAAAGGCAGATCGTATTTGTAAGAACTAATGATGCAGACACACAAACAGAACAACTGGACTCACAGGTCAACAAAGGCCAGATCGTTCACATGGAAGGGGACGTGACGATAACTGCACTGAGAAACGAGGAAGGGGAACGGTTGAAGACAAGACTAGGGAATCTGGAGGGTTTGGTATAGGAAAAAGGAAGAGAATTCCACCAAGTGAGAGAATTGGCCATAAGCGCATGCGAGGCCGCTGCGGAAATCCGCAATGTAGGTCATGTACAATTGGACAGTATGGAATTAATAGAGGAAATCAAACAACATACAAATACAGAACAGATACAACAGATACAGAAACATTGTGCGGACTAGAAGGGACGGAGACCTCAGTGGAGGAGGAAGATTAAATAGAGGAAAGAGGGGAAGCTGAGATGGACTTTACTAATGTAAATGCCCAACATGATGAGAGAGGTGGCTCTGGCCAATATGAGAGGATGGCATTACGTGACTGAAATTCACTCCAAGCTCCAAATCGATTTACAAATGAGGGCACTAGCATGAGATCTGCTACAAGAACCGTGCAGAAAGAGAAAAAGAATGGGAACCCTGCCACCTTTTACCCATTGATGATGAAGGGCAAGACAGTGCAATAGGTACCGTGGACCTTTATGGACTTAACAGGACTGGTACAGAAACTTCCAAATCTGTGCGATGGAGGTCAAAGGTGGATAACCAAGTTTGAGGAGAAAAAAACAGGACAACTAAAAGCCATATTGTGTCAGACCGTGGGCAAAGGTCAAACCGAAGAAATAATGGAGATGGCCAACTTGAAGAAAGAGATGGATGACCCCAGGTGTGATCCAATGCCGTTTGGCCTGTTATTAATATTGTGTGGGGAGCAATACGAAAAATGTACCCCACAAAGTTAGATCCAGGACAGCTAGAAACTATCAAACTGAAAGAGGAAGAAAATATAATGAAATTTGTGCAAGATTTTCAGGACAAATGGAGAGACGAGACAGGAGGCAAATGGGATGAGTCCTCTGCCAGTGCAGGACTCTTCAGGATGATGCTAAAGAAGCCCCTACCTGAGGATGTGCAAGAAAAATTAGAAGGCGTAGTGGGACTGAATACAATGGAATGGAACTCATTCATAGCACATGTAACACATTATGTAGATCAGTACATATATGCAGGAAGGCCCCAAGCTCCCCAGAATTACAGATTTCAAGGACTGATGCCTCAGAACGGGGGCCGAGGCAGAGGGTTCTTTCGTGGAGATCCAATGCAAGGACCCACCAGACAGAACATGTCTGCTGAAGGATGTTGGACATGTGGAGACCCAAGTCACCTCAGGAGAAATTGTCCACAGGCAATGGCCAGGTACACATGGGGAGATCATGTGGATAGGGCAGAGAGGAGAGGTCAGACCCTAGGGCCACAAGCCATGGGACTGGAACGAGGGAACCAATGGATGGAACAACAATGGCAGCCTCCAGTGCCTCCTGGAGGGTCGATGTTTGGCCCTAATGGAGGGCCAAACCCACACCAGAGTTGAAGAGGCCCCGAGAAGTCAGAGGGGGAGCTGATGCAGTACTTCACCACACTGCACCCGGAACAAGAACCAACGGTCCCGGTGTCAGTCGGGAAGGGATTAAAGGTATCCTTCATGATTCATACAGGGGCTACTTATTCAAGCATCAGGAAAGAAGGCTCACAGCTCCCCCTCACCAGTAAAGTGATTCAAACTATGGGCTTCTCAGGAAAAATACAGACTTTACGCTTTACAGAGCCTCAGGAACTTACATTTGATGGTGTTACTATACAGACACCCCTGCTATATTGTCCAGGGGCACCAGTGAACTTACTAGGCTGAGATGCCCTGTGTAAACTAGGGGCAAAGATACAATGTGACCCGACTGGGCTGTGGGTTACCTTTCCGATGCCCATAGCTACACAGTACTTGCTTCTCCAAGAACAAGGCATGACTCCACCAGTTACTGACAAAGTGTACTGGTTGGAAGTGGAGGACATGGAGAAATTGGAATTATGGGAAAAGTTTGAAGAATGGAAACTCTCACTGAAGTATATGCGCCCGGACTGCCATGAAACACAAACTCCGTTACACTGTACAATCAAGTATGACAAGGGAGGACAGGATGAGGAGTTTGCCCAGTTGTGGGAAGAACTTGAAGAAGGATGTAAAGTAGCAGTAAAGACTTTGGATGTAATAACTGGGCCCCAAGGGATAGCAGCCATGGTACAACTGCCAGAAAGACTGAAAAATTGGTACCAGGTGGAGGATGCAGTCCCACATGTCTCTCTTATGGTTGCAAATAAGTTTGAACCTAAAGATTTAGGACCAATGGTTAAGCAGGCTAGGGAAGTGAGGGAATGGAAACCAACTGAGAACCCATACTTACACAGGTCACCTGATGGGCAGTTCATACGAATCTCTGTAACAGCAGTAGACCCAATGGTAGCAACATGCATCATGATTCATAAGGTAGCTGCAGGGCAAAAGCAGATGGTAATGGTAGAGGAAGGAAAAGATCCAGATGAGGAAGAACTGCTAAGAAAAGTGCCAGATAAGTTATGAACAAAGCACCCAACAGATGTAGGGTTAGTTGAATCAGGAGGGCTAGCAAAGGTAAAAGTCAAAGGGAACATTCGTCTTTCATATCAAAGACAATACCCGTTGTCCTCACAAGCCAGGGAAGGTATAAGACCAACCATACAAGGGCTAATTGAAGCAGGTGTATTGATTCCCACCAGGAGCCCTTGCAACAGTCCAATCTTTCCTGTCAAGAAGCCCAATTCAGATAAATGGAGGTTGGTGCATGATTTGAGAGCTATAAATCAAATAGTGGTACCTGAAGTGCCAATTGTTCCAGACCCACACACGTTGTTATCAAACATACCTGAGGGAACAAAGTGGTATACGGTAATTGATCTGTGCTCTGCATTTTTTAGTGTACCTCTCCACTCAGATTCACAGCATCTATTTGCTTTCACTTATGCTGGACAACAATACACATGCACGAGACTTCCCAGGGATATTGTGAAACACCCTCTATATTCAACCAGGTTCTAGCTCGTGACCTTGATACTCTGAATTGTCGAAGTACCCTGTTGCAGTACGTGGATGACCTTTTACTCTGTGGCCCGACCAAAGAACAATGTCAGGAAGACTCGGTAAAGGTGTTAACTATGCTAGCTGAAAATGGCCACAAAGTGAGTAGAGAAAAACTCCAGTTTTGTAAACCTAAAGTAGAGTACTTGGGACGTGTCCTAGAAGGGGCAAGCCGCAAAATGTCGCCTAAGCACGTGGAAGCCATTAGGAAAGCACCCCAACCGCAAACCGTACGACAAATGTTAGCATTCTTAGGAATGGCGGGTTTTAGCCGACCATGGGTCTGTGACTTTGCACTAATAGTTCAACCTCTCCATGATTTAATCAAAAGCACAGACCAAACACAGCCAAATGCTCCTCTTACCTGGACCCCTGGGGCATTAGCTGCATTTAAATCACTCAAAGCCACATTGATGTCAGCACCTGCATTGGCAAAACCTGATTATGGTAAACCCTTTCATTTGTATATTTCAGAAAAATGGGGCTTTGCATCTGCTGTATTGACACAACAGCAACAAGGTGTAGGTAAACAACCTATAGCGTACTACAGTACCGCATTGGATAATGTTGAGAAGGGAATGCCACCGTGTTATCGTGCCTTGCATACCAAAAGGCATCCTCCATACGATGGGGCATCCTGTCATGCTGTACACAACACATGCATTGCATGTATTATTGACCAGTCAGTCTTTCGTCATTACCAACTCGTGATGCACAGGATATGATGTCATTCTGTCAGCCCCAGAGTTAACCATAGAAAGGTGTAACACAGTTAACCTGGCTGACAAAATGGTTACTCCACAAGACGGTTTGCCCCATGAATGCGTGTCTGAATCAGAAAAATTCCTAAAAGCGATTGCCAACTTAGAGAATCAGCCCTTGTCAAATGCACAACATGTGTTCTTTGTAGATGGGTCGTGTTTTCGAGCTGATACAGGGAATAAAGCTGGATTTGCTGTCGTAGAGGCTAGGGTGGATCCTCTTCCGTTTAAAACAGTAATGGAGGTCTCTTTATCCCAACCCTGCTCAGCACAGTTGGCAGAAATAAGGGCTCTGACTGCTGCATGTGAACTAGGAAGTGGTAAAAGCTGTACAGTTTATACTGATTCAGCATATGCATATGGAGTATGTCATGTATTTGGGCCTATATGGGCACAGAGAGTATTTCAGATGGCAGATGGGTCCACAATTACTCATGGAGCAGCTATATTAGACTTGTTGTATGCTATGACCTTGCCAGCCAAACTAGCATTCAAAATCCCATTTTGAAATGTCAGTCTCACAAGACTGATGATATTTTTGTTACTAGGGGTAACACAGCAGCAGATGAGGCAGCAACGAAACTTTCCTAAAGCTTTAGGAACATCACCAATGATGGCCTTGATAAACCCAGGGGAGGAAGAGGTCCGACACCCGCAAGAGGATAATGTGGAACAAATCGTGGAAATACAAAAAGAGGCCAGTGAGGCAGAAATAGCTAAATGGATAGCTAGAGGAGCAAAGAAAGAATGAGGCACAGGGCTGTGGCAGAGTGTGGAAGGCTTGTGTGTGGCCCCACTGAGTCTCTTACCGCTGCTCATAAAAGATGCACATGGGGTGGTCCATGCTAATAGAGGAGAAACCTTGAGGAAAATCAGGGAGGTTTGGTGGTCCCCCTACTTAGCTCGCATGATTAATAAGGCACTAAATCAATGTGAGACATGCATAAAACACAATGTCCACAAGAGCTTCACAGACTCTACAGGGCACTTTCCAAAACTAAAGGGCTCATTCAGGCACATAATAATGGGCTTTGTGGATATGGGCAGTGACAATCGGAAGGAGGGTAAGAGATACATATTGGTGGTGGAAGACCGCTTCAGTTGTTGGGTAGAGGCAGTTGCAACAGCCAATCAGGAGGCATTAACAGTGGCTACGTTTCTGTGTAGGGAAGTTATTCCACAGTTTGGAGTTCCGGATTTCATCAGCTCAGACAATGCTCCGCATTTTTTTAATCAGGCTATAAAGGCTGTAGCCAAGGCTTTGTGTATGGAGCATAAGCTGGGGTGTGTGTACCATCCACAGTCATAGGGAATGGTGGAAAGGGCTAATGGAATAATAAAAAACGAGGTTACAAAGATCTGTGAAAGCTCATGGCTTACCTGTTTTCAAGCATTGCCACTAGCCCTAATGAAAATGCGGTCCCAGACTAACTGTACTACTCATCTAACCCCACATGAGATGTTGACGGGCTGCCCTATGCCTATGGCGTTTACTCGGGGTCCCTACAAGGGCCGACATCTTGAACAACTAGAGGGCGAAATGCAGGAATATGTGCACCACCTAACCCAAAACCACAGTCATTTGTATTCGCAGGTGCACATGTGGACCCAGGGGACTACGTGTACATATGCACATTCAAAAGGCAGCACTTCAACGACCCTCGAAGGGAAGAACCATTCAAGGTGGTTGCAGCAATCCCAACTGCAGTAAAAGTTGAAGGTAAGGAGCACTGGTACACACCTCAACACTGCAGCTGTGGGGCGGGAAAAGACTGACTTTTGCACCCTACTGAGGACTGGGAAGATAGGCTCCAGCATCCTAATCAAGGAGGGAAAGGTAGACACCTGCATCCCGCCGGAGAAGCAGATGACACACACTCTGTAGATAATCAAGAAGACCTAGACTTCACAAGTGACAGCTATCCGGATGATCCCCAGGCAGGTCCAGCCCACAGAACACGTGGACAAGTTAAGAGGAGGGGACAGCGCAGAGCACACTGACAGGCAGCAAGTGTCCTACAAGTGCACCAGGTGGTAGCACTCCAGAGCACAAACCATTGATGATTCCAGGTGAGACTCATGGGTAGAACCAGACGTGGCTGACATACCACCTGAGGAAGTCCCTGCACCTCCAGCCCCTATTCCAGACCCAGACCAGATTCCTGAAGCCCCTTTCATACTTGACGACGAGACAGGGGAGGGAGTGGTGCAGTCATTAGAAAACGACCATCACCCGTACAAGCAGCCATTGGGGACTCTAGAGCTACAGGATCTGAGAGGACTCGATATCCTTGCTTATCCCCAGCAACCCCAACAGCACCTCAACACTGTTCCTGTCATAGATATAAACCAGCATATTCTACAGCTCCTTTCACCTGAATTCACAGTTCCATTTCTGCAGGTAGCTCATGCAGTTGGACCAGATGTCGTTCCCCAAGCTGGCCCCGAGGCCATACCCCCGGATGTGGTTGAACCGCACCAGCCATCACATTAAAATCAGGGTGCTTCTTGCAGCCATCGTTGTAATAAGGGCTGTCGGAATGACCACGCTTATTATTATCATTTTAGGTGGCACTAAGGTCCAGAAAATGGTACCCATGACTGAAACGTCATTGCACCACACTACCGTCGGAACAATAGCACAATCTTTAATTTGCGGGTGCCTAAAACTGGGCAGGCTAATGCTGTAATCCCTCACAGACCATGCAAACTCACTAATGGCTTGCCCATACCGACGAGCCCACCTACTCCTGCTAATATAGATGTGCCTTAGCTTTGCTTAAATTGGCCCAGGGTACACAGTTGCTTATAGCGGACACCAACTATACCGTCCATTACAGAATGTGAAGCATGCAGCACTCCTTGTTAAGAAGTACAAACTGGCAGTCATCAGAGAGCAGACATTCTACAATCTGTCCAATTGGTCGCACAAGTAGGTCCATTAAAGATCACTGGTCGGCCAAAGTTGTTTCTTTGCTCAGCGGGCACCTTCAGAGTCAGTAATATTACCCAGGCAAATGGGATTACTCGCATTAGGGGACTGAAAACAATATCAAACCTCCACTTTTCCTTTTGTTGTAACCAGACAGCATGCAGTGCTCAACCCCAAACCGTTGTAGTCGGGAGGACCGCTGCCACCCAAATGGTAAAGCTGCAGAGATATAGCTTTTATAAGGAGGCTACCCGCCCTCGCAGCAATTTGTATTTGAATTGGATGTTTCATACAGCTCGCACAGTTACCAATCACACCTGTCTTGTATGTCATGAGTGTAGTTCTCGACCCCCTCTCATGCGACCTTTGGGAAATTTGGATGAATGTTTGGTAGAACCTTACAATGAACATTAATTGTGTCCGACCATCTGCCTGTTGGGGGCAGCTTCCTTCAGCTATGGCCCAGCTTGGATGCACAACATGAGCCAGAGCTGTGACTTCCACCCAGTGAGTACCCCTCTCGATGCTTCTATTCCAGTATACGCTTGCTTCCAGTCCACCAATCAAAAAATCAAGGCCTTGATTTTGTAGGCAACATATCTAGTGACTGTACTCACAAGCCAGCCCTCGTGCCTATGATGTCCACCCGTGCCCATTGTGACAACAACACAGATTATACATGTACAGACTCATCGATGGTTCGTATACAGTTGCCGGATTTAGTAGATGGCACTCTGCCCTTGGCGGACATTTTTTGGTATTGTGGTGGAGACCAGGTATGCCAGACCCTCCCTATGGATTGGATGGGGTGCTGCAGCCCAGTACGACTGGAAGGTAAGACTTGTGTGCTCCAGTTGACTAACGACACATATAACAACATTACTGTGCTTTTACACCCAAGAAGGGACGTTGCACACGTATCCTCGTGGACAGATTATGTGCGAGATGTTGATGATATACAGTACTCCGACTGGGCTCCAGACCCAAGTGTATCTCTTGACTTTGGTGGAACACCTGTGGGTATCCCGAATCAATATAAGGTCATTGAATCCGTGGGTGGTGGATTTGCTGCTGTGCTACTACCCAGCATCCAAGAAAACCATAACACAGCATGGATTAACTACATCTGGTACAATCAACAGAGGTTCATTAACTATTCGCTCGATGCTTTGGGTCTGGTCCATGAATAATGGACCTTCTATTATGGCTGCTCAGAACCGCTTTGCTATTTGCTACAGCAGTTTCTCCGCTGATTGGGCATCCACGTTGACCCGCCTTGGCGTTGCCATTTCTATAGCTTTGTGTATAATAGGCCTCATTACATGCTGTGTTATCCCCCTTGGCAAGCGCCTTATACTACTTGCTGTTAATAATGTTGCTGGCCAGCATGTGGTTGTCCAGCCTTAGAACCGGTCCCCCGTTCCCTTCTCTCCTTTGGTTGAGGCGTGTCCTCCTCAAAAGGGGGGAGGGGGGTTATATTACAATGTGTATTAAATACTCTGGAATTACAATGTGTATTAAATGCTCTGGAATTACAATGTGTATTAAATGCTCTGGAATACTCAAGCTTGTAGGTATATTATGCAGTTTTAAGAGGGACACTGGTATGTACTTATATGATACTGGAAATTTTTATACCGATGTTTGCATAATCCCATTTTGCAGGAAAATATTGGCTCACTTACACACCTACTAGTTGTTACTGCATGGCAATTATAACAAGTAAAAAACGCTGAAGCTACACTCTGTAATGCATGGTCAAGGCTTGCTGTTAGCATGTGCAAGTATGCTAAGTGTCTAGGTGCAAAGAACGGACTTCACTGGACTTCACTGGACTTCACACCACAAGTCATCACTTGTAGGACCTGCATAAGGCAGGACTTCTGGCACAAGAGGTCCCGGAACTCAGTATAGTAAAAGAGGATCGATGAGCCATGCCCTGGGTGTAAGTGCTAGCCTAACCTCTCCCCAAGGGTGGCCCCATGTGATATGCAAAGTATCTGGGTCAAAGACATCGTTTCCGTAGAGGTGGACAAGGACATAACACAACGTGTTCCCCGTGTGGACCACCTTATGGGCATAAATCATGATGAACTGTTGGTGGCATGAGCCCCATGAAAAATGAAATATGGATCAGAATGTTTATGTTGGAATGTTTATACTTATATCATGATGTGTATTGTGGTTACAGTGATACATATTGTCAAAAGCTGAGCCAGGTGTAGCCACTGTCGAGCACGCAGTGCTGGCAGGGTGGGAATTTTTCCTCACAACTAGGTTAAGAGGTTTTTTCGCCCACCCCTGGGTCAGACTTCTTTTGGGAAAAGCAAATGAACCCTTGAGTCCTGAAGATACCAGGTAGTGGTCAATAAGGCCTATCCGAGAAAATAGGGACGCTATAGGTATATTATCATTAGACGTAGTCAAAAATAGGAGCATTGTTAGTGCTTGACGTAGTCAACAGAATATAGTCAAATTGTATCACTTACATACAGTATAATAACATAGTATCAATTCACATCAACTAATTACCTGAGCACCTTGACTTAGTTATCTGCACAAGTAGATGCCATGGCAGTGTATTGGTATGTGTGTCCTGCTCAGCATGGTGAAAGGTCATTACATCCAGTTTTACAGCTGCCGTGTTATTTTGAATGGAACAGCAATACCAGAGTGGACTTTTTACCTCCGATAGCTCGAAATTTGTTCGAGAGACACCTGGGTCAGGCAACTGTAGAGGTCTCAGCTGCAGTGGACAATATAGGGCTGGAGAGATTGGACAGACAGCACGCAGGGTATATAACAGTAATAATAAGACAGTTGATGCATGGTGGCCAAAGGGTGAAAAAGGCAGTATTTATACATAGGTATCCTTTAAATTAAGAGAATAGTGAGGCTTAGAGATCCTCAAATGGGGGAATGTGGGAATAAATTTAAGACACAGGAAAACACGAGGGTAAGAGAGTATGTAGTTTATTGAGAATCAGTATCATACACATTCTGGGGAGGGAATAGGTCTTGTAGGAGAATAATTTGTAGGTGAAAGGTCATATGATGTGTTTGTAGCAAAGCTACTATCATCATCAGAGGAAAGAATAAACGGGCCCTCCACAGAAGTTATGGGAAGAAGTTGAGCTTCAGTTTGAGTGAAAGCATGAACATAGGTCACTGATAGAATGATACGATAAGCAGGAGACTAAGGAAACCCTGTGGGTACAGGTGAAGAGCAGAGACGTAACAGCAGAGCTGTAACATCGATGGCCAAATAAGCCAGCTGATGGTGTATATATTCACCCAGGCCTGTGAAATTGAGCAGTCGAGAGAGAGAAAGACCAGCTGCAGGTGGGCGTTGATCAGCTGGATGGAGATCAGAGAAAAAGGACGGAAATTAGATAAAACAGTAGTGGTAACACTTAAAATATATTCACATAAATACATGTACAAGCACATGCAAAGAATGTAGGAAACAGGTATCAATACATGACATGGAAAAAGCATAAAATTGGAAAAAACACACTCATACAATGTTTTGAGAAAAACACACACACCCACACACTCACAAAAATGTTCAAGAGAAACACACACACACATATTCACAGAATGGCTAAGAAGCACCAAATACCATCAACAAACTTAGAATTAAAGAAGAAATATGTGTAACATTAAGCAATAATAAAAATATATCTCACCCATAATGAAGAAGTGATAAAAATATCCAAAGTGTTCAGGACAACGGACGATGAGATGCACACAGCTCGAGTACCAGAAGTGGGAATGGCAGTAAGGGCCTTGGAAAATGTTTAAAATACCCAAAAGAAAAACATGAAGATAAGGTTATATCCAATGGCTGAAAATGTGTTTTAAGGGGATTTCAGAACGAGAAAAGCTTGTTCTAATGGTATTTTAAAATCCAATAAGTAGTGTTTAAGGGGAATCAAAAAAGACGTTAATAAAGCATATTGGGATTCCATAGAAAACATTTTCAATCACTTCTTGATGACTAATAATTTTGTTAGTAACATCTGGCTGCTAATTCTGAAATTACATGAAATATGTTGGGGCTATAAGTTTTCAATCCGTTTATTCTTATTATGAGTCTATAAAATTTACAAAACCAGCAATGTTCCCGCGTGTGGACAGCCGCAACGCTGTTGCTTTTTGCGATTAGTGTAGGTTTATATTCCTCATATTTCCACAAAATAATTTCTTGCTTTTCAACCAAAAAGTATGCACACCTGCTTTTAAACATTGATTCAGGGTTAAAACCTGGGTTGACTGAGAAAGTTGATAACCAGCCTCATGAAACCTGTTAACCTTAATTAACTGGGGTTGGATTTGTTTGGTTTGGTCAACTCAAAACTTACTCTGCAACTCTGAGATTGGTGTACTCACTTCGTGCAACAAGCCTACAGTGCATCCGGAAAGTATTCACAGCGCTTCACTTTTTCCACATTTGTTGCATTATGTCCACATTATGTTACAGCCTTATTCCAAAATGGATTAAATTAATTATTTTCCTCAGAATTCTACAAACAATACCCCATAATGACAATATGAAATAAGTTTGTTTGAAATCTTTGCAAATTTATTAAAAATAAAAAACAAAAAAAGCACATGTACATAAGTATTCACACCCTTTGCTCAATACTTTGTTGAAGCACCTTTGACACTAATTACAGCCTCAAGTCTTTTTGAGTATGATGCTACAAGCTTGGCACACCTATTTTTGGGCAGTTTCTCCCATTCTTCTTTGCAGGACCTCTCAAGCTCCATCAGGTTGGATGAGGAATGTCAGTGCACAGCAATTTTCAGCTCTCTCCAGAGATGTTCAATTGGGTTCAAGGCTGTAACATAACAAAAAGTGAAGCGCTGTGAATATTTTCCGGATGCACTGTAGGTATTCAGAGGTGAATTAAGCTTGTATGGTACAAAAATTAATACAGAATCAGTATTTAAACTTCAGAATTATCTGTGGTTTTCAATTTAATTTTCTGTGGTTTACAATACAATACAAAGCCATGCCTCTGTTATCCATCTCTTATCTGACTTTGAAAAAAAATTTTTTGTGTGTGTTCATTCTTTGAAATTCTTTGAGTGTTTTTTGTTTTATTTTGGGTGGCCTATCCTGAGTGCTCTTCTTAGGACAAACCTGACATGCACTTAGACATACTCTAAAGGAGAACATGTGAGAGCCTGTCAATACATAAAAGCCATTTTAGTCAGAAAATATGGTGTGGAAAGCAAAAAGTCCATCAAAATCACTGGGGTCTTATTGCAATAGTGTGTCAAACAAGACTGAATGAAAAGTGAGTGCTTACACCGACACTTACAGGCATGATGGCACTATCTAAATTAAAACTGCTGTTAGTCATTACAGCTTGTTTAATATTTAGCATGTCCTATTTCATTATGAAGGTACTGTATGTCTACGTCATTCACTAGGTTATAGCATGTGAGTGTGGATGTGTGTGTAGTGTGCACATATAGTAACATCTTGTAAGACAGGGTTTAGTGGTGGCATATATTTCATTCATTCACAAATATTCTGTCTTTTGTCTTTTGCATGACCAACAATTAAAAAAAAGATTGCAATTTAACTGCTATAAGTCATTGTTCCATTGATTTGACCATCACTGCTCCACATATTGCACCTAGTGGTCAAAAATAAGAACTGCATAAACTGCTAATAGAGGCCCATTGGGGACATCCCTATTTAACGAGACCATTAAGTCAAGGCAATGAGATCATTAAGTCAAGGGAACAAAATCATTAAGACATTGCCATCACTTAGTAAAGTGAGCGAATTAGAAAATGACTTAATAAGCTGAGATCATAGTGTTGTGCCCCCCAGCTTGTGTGTGTGTGTGTGTGTGTGTGTGTGTGTGTGTGTGTAAGGGGTTTTAGGGAAACCACCACAAGCTTGGAGGAAATGAGCCGCAGCTCATCTTTTGGTTAAGATTATGCGACTAGAAAAGTTTACATGCACAATTTATTATTAATTACTGAACATAACATTGTTTTCCTTCAGTAGATTATTTGTTTTTACACAATAGGGTAGAGATTTAATATTGTAAACAATAGAACTAAGATGTTGATTGTTTTGTATATTATGTTTACATTAAAAACTTGTAAAAAATGAACACTCTTCTAGGAAAAAAAATGTTACATTCAGTAATTAATAATAAATTGTTCACATAAACTTTTCTAGTCTCTGAATAGTATTCAAAATACAAGCAGTGGCTTATTTCCTGTAATCGTGTTGTTGTTTACTTAAACCCCATATATACGCAAACACAGACCAGCTGGGGGGCACAACACAATGATCAGGGATTATTAATATGTCCCCACACTTAAATTTTAGTTCCCTTACACTAATAAGTCGTGGCCATGAATTAATATTCTTGTTTCCACGATTTAATGATCACATTTCCACACGTTACTAAGTCGTGGCCACACACTGGGATCTCATTCCCCCACACTGTAATATTTTTTAATATAGGTTTGTCATGAGTGGGGCCCCATAACATATATCCATCCATCCATTTTCTATACTGCTTATCCTTCCTTCAGGGTCACGAAGCCTATCCCAGGGAGCATCGGGTACAAGGCGGGGTACACCCTGGATGGGGTGCCAATCCATTGCAGGGCACAATCACATACACACTCATTCATACACTACGGACACTTTGGACATGCCAATCAGCCTACCAATCAACCTGGGGGAAGAAACCGGAGTACCTGGAGGAAACCCCCGCAGCACGGAGAGATCATGCAAACACAGGGCCACAGTGGGAATCGAACCCCAACCCTTGAGGTGTGAGGCGAACATGCTAACCACGTGCGCCCACCCCATAACATATATAACCTTCCTAAATATAAAACCTTCAAACATTTACTCTACATAACTTATATAACCGTCATGCATGTACTATATATAACCTATACAACCTTCATACATATATTCTATAGAACATATATAACCTTGACCGTGGGCTACTAGGTACTAACCACTGCATACCAGGAACACACGGACCTGCAGTTTTGGAGATGCTCTGACCCAGTCATCCAGTCATCACAATTTGGCTCTTGTCAAAACTCAGATCCGTACGTTTGCCCATTTTTCCTGCTTCCAACACATCAACTTCAAGAACTGACTGTTTATTTGCTGCCTGATATATCCATTACAGGTGCCGTTGTAAATGCGCTAATAGGTATAAATGAGCAGGTGTACATGTTCCTGTTAAAGTGACCGGTAAGTGTAGATGAGGTTTACTGTTAATGTCAATGATCTCAGATCTTACTTACAAACATGCCTTGCTCAAGAGTGTAGCAGTACTCAACAGTGGTAATTGCTTGAAATCACGATTTTCTGCTCAGAAGTTCAGAGCTTTAAACATTGAACCATTGAGCTAAATAGCTCCTCGGTCATCATTTAACCCTTCCGCTAGTCCCTCCAGCTAACTTTTATAATGGAGGCAGTAATTCACTGCAATGACCATACACAGTGAGAATGTGAATGTTATTCAAGTAAATTCAAGTATATTTGTATAGCACTTTTAATAATAGAAATTAGGTCTCATTTATCAACTTTTCAGTAAAGTTGTGTGTAAATATTTGCATGAGCCAAACCGAACAAACATTGCTTTGGTATTTTCGTTCATTCACGAATGAATAAGCATGAATATGTTGATGACTGTCAATCACCAACTAAACAGCAAAAGAAAAGGAATTTCACAGAGACAGAAGTGGAAGGTCTTTTGATTTACATCTATACCAATTAAATTATTCAGCAGTGTAAATGCACCAGAAAAGGCCAAAATCTGGAGATAAATTACATAAAAGGTGAATTAGGTGTGAATTAACTGAGGTGAAAAGAAAATGGTTTGACATGAAAATGTGAATAGATCTACTTTGTACCCAGGTGATTACACAGAGAAACTGCTGTGTTTAATTGTTTTAAGTGTATCAGGAACTTTGGCCAGAAGTACCGCCAATGTGGAGCCAACTTATATGCCAGCTTTCAAGAAAATCATTCTGGTCTCTAAATATCTGTTGCCTCCTAAATATGGCATGTGTTAAATCTTTTAGTATCCTAATTGCACTCTTATTTGTCTTAATTTATGGATTTGTGTGGGCTTGCTGTGTTATTATTTTTTCATATTTAATATTCCTTTAGTTAATTCCATTAATAGGAAATGAGGGGGATTCACAAAATATTCATTAAATGTGTGTTCAATTTAAATAATTAAGCTTGACAGCGTAATCTGTATATAAAATTGCAGCAATCCATGCCAATTATATGATTTGAACCTTACCTATCAGGTATGGTTTACATTAGTTAGATTTCTTCTTCTAATAATAATAATAATAATAATAATAATAATAATAATAATAATTGCCATGTACCGTAGGGAGAACGGAAGCAGAAGCGGGTGGCAGGATGAATACGTAGGCAAAGGGGTGATCAAAGTTCGTAGTCGTAAGGCAGGCAGAGGTCAGGCGGTCGGCAAACAAAGCAATAGGGGTAAGGCAGAATACGTAGTTGGAACGGAAGATAAGGTCGATGAAACTAAGCGAACAATCACAGGGAATCAACGGCTTGGAAAACGACAGAGAACAAGTCTACTGAGCGTATACTTCGCAAAGTCATTGTGGTGAAAGAGTGTCTATAAGCTGTGGTGTGAGTGTGTGTGAGATTGGTGACAGGTGTGAGTGATTAGAACTCCGGGGAAGGTGAGCGCATGCATGTGTAAGGGGTGTGTGTTGTATCTTGGGAAAGTGAGTCGTGGCTGGGCTGGGATATGACAGAACCCCCCCGTGAAAAGAAAGCCACAGGATGGAGTCTTGGCCTTTCTCCAAAGTGTTGCGAGAGAACCGCTCCTACACCTGTCTCCGATGCGTCGACCTCCACTACAAATGGTCTAGATGGGTCTGGGTGTTTGATAATGGGGGCGGTTGTAAAGGCCTTCTTGAGCTGATCAAGTGCGGCTTGGGCAGCTGGGTTCCAGGGCAGGCGTCTTGGTTTACCTTATAGCAAGGACGTCAAAGGATTGGCTATGGCACTAAAATTCCAGATGGATCGTCTGTAAAAGTTTGCAAAACCCAGAAACCTCTGTAACTCCTTCACCATTGTGGGTGTAGGCCAGTTCACCACTGCTTTGACTTTTTCTTGATCCATGGTAACCCCTTCAGAGCTAATGATGTATCCTAGAAATAAAATAGTGTCCTTATGAAACTCACACTTTTCAGCTTTAACATACAACTGGTGTTGGAGTAATCGTTGCAGAACCTGACGGACATGGTGAATGGGTTCTTCCTTGGAATTGGAGTAGATCAAGATGTCATCGATGTACTTGATTACATGATGTCCCAGCATGTCCCTTAAGACGTCGTTGATAAGACATTGGAAGACTGAGGGAGCGTTAGAAAGCCCATACGGCATGACCAAGTATTTGTAGTGCCCGGACGTGGTGCTGAACCCCGTTTTCCACTCGTCCCCCTCTCTGATCCGGACTAAGTTGTAAGCACTGCGTAGATCCAACTTGGTGAAAATGGTGGCCGTGCGCAGCTGTTCTAGAGCGACGGGTACTAACGGTAGTGGATAGCGATACTTGACGCAGCATTGGTTTAAGCCCCGATAGTCTATGCATGGTCATAACCCTCCTCCTTTCTTCTCCACAAAGAAAAATCCAGCAGATGCTGGGGATGTTGAGGGTCGTAAGTAACCCTGATGTAATGCTTCTTGAATGTATTCTTCCATGGCTATCATCGCTATCAATGGTAGTGGATAGCGATACTTGACGCAGCATTGGTTTAAGCCCCGATAGTCTATGGATGGTCGTAACCCTCCTCCTTTCTTCTTCACAAAGAAAAATCCAGCAGATGCTGGGGATCTTGAGGGTCGTATGTAACCCTGATGTAATGCTTCTTGAATGTATTCTTCCATGGCTTTCTGCTCAGTCTGCGTTAGTGGGTAAACTCTTCCTCGGGGTGGTGTCATGCCTGGGAGCAGATCAATGGCACAGTCGTAGGGCCGATGAGGTGGTAATCCCTAGCCCTTTCTTTACTAAAAGCTTCGCTGAGGTCCTGGTATTCAATGGGAATATGGATGGTGGTCGTAGTGTTAGGGCTCTCTATGGACTTGGTTGCTAACATGATCACAGGTGTCTGGAGACAATGCTTGATGCAATGAGGGGACCAGTGTATTATCTCCTTTTGAGACCAAGAAATTCTCGGGTTATGGTGTTCTAGCCAAGGAAGGCCTAGGACCACTGGATGTCGAGCAGACACAGTGACATGGAAGATCATACTCTCCTGATGGAGGGCGCTGGTGCGGAGGTTGACTGGTTCAGTGCAGTGTGTAATGAACCCCCTCCCAATGGGGGCTCCATCGATAGCTTGAATTTGGCGTGGGGTGATTAGTGGACGGACGGGGATGTTGTGCTGCTGTATGGTGGTTTGGTCAATGAAATTCCCCGCCGCTCCTGAGTCAATCAGCGCTTCTAAAACACAAGACAGCCCTGAGTACTCTAATATGACCGGCATAACAAATGCAGATTGAAACGAGCTCTGGGCTGCTACACCCAAACTCACCCTTGGCCGATACTGCTTAGTGGTTGCGCTCTCTCCTGGGGCATGGCGTTGCTTAAGAGGGCATTGTTGAACGAAGTGCCTTTCTTTGCCGCAATAAAAACAGCGATGTTCGCGGCGTCGTCGTTCTCTCTCCTCCACGCTAACCCGTGTCCGACCCAGCTGCATGGGCTCAACGGGAGGACCTTGCACGGCCGCCTCCACCTCGCGGTGTATGGGCGGCGGCTTTGTAGCAGACGGTCCAGGCAAATCACCAGGCTAATTAGCGAGTCGAGTGTTAGTTGGTCATCTCGACACGCTAGTTTGGTCACGATGTCAGGATATAATCCCTGGTGAAACATAGTTTTGAGGGCGGGTTGGTTCCATCCGCTCCTCGCTGCTACAGTGTGAAACTCGAGAGCATAATCCGCTATCCGCAGTCTCCCTGTTGTCTGGAGAGTGATCAAAGACAGTCCGGAAACGCTCCGTCAGCTGATCATACATGGCTATGGTGCTATCTCCCTGCTCCCACTCCGCTGTGGCCCAGAGCAGAGCTCTCCCGGTCAAAAGTTCCATAAAATGGATGATCTTCCGACTCTCAGTCATGTCTGGGTAGGTAGAGAAGAACAGGGAGCATTGTAAGAGAAAGCCCCGGCAGCGTGCCGGATCCCCGTCGTATTTCTCCGCCGCCGGGGTGGGGGGTAAATGCGTAGTCGCTGCCGTAGCGAATGGCGTGGCTTGATTTAGCCTAGCTACTTGCTCGGTCAGGTTGGCTAGTCTTTGGTCATGGTCGTTGATAAGCCGGCCGTGGCCGTCGATGGCTTGCTGCCAGCGCGGATCTCCCGCTGCTTCCTTAGGAAGGCGAAGTATTCTGTCACGTACCATAGGGAGCATGGAAGCAGAAGCGCGCGGCAGGATGAATACGTAGGCAAAGGGGTGATCAAAGTTCGTAGTTGTAAGGCAGGCAGAGGCCAGGCGATCAGCGAACAAAACAATAGGGGTAAGGCAGAATACGTAGTCGGAACGGAAGATAAGGTCGATGAAACTAAGCGAACAATCACAGGGAATCAACGGCTTGGAAAACGACAGAGAACAAGTCTACTGAGCATATACTTCGCAAAGTCATTGTGGTGAAAGAGTGTCTATAAGCTGTGGTGTGAGTGTGTGTGAGATTGGTGAGAGGTGTGAGTGATTAGAACTCCAGGGAAGGTGAGCGCATGCGTGTGTAAGGGGTGTGTGTTGCTCCTTGGGAAATTGAGTCGTGGCTGGGCTGGGATATGACAAATAATAATAATAATAATAATAATAATGTACCCCGCCCTGTGGCCGATGCTCCCTGGGATAGGCTCCAGGTTCCCCCGCGACCCTGAAGAAGGAGTAAGCGGTAGAAGATGGATGGGTTATTATTATTATTATTATTATTATTATTATTATTATTATTGTCATTATTATGGCTTACGGCCATACCACTCTGACAAAGCCTGATCTCATCTGACCTCGGAAGCAAAGAAGAGTTGGGCCTGGTTGGTACTTGGTTGGGACACTGAATGGGAATACTAGGTGCTGTAAGCTAAACTCCGCCGACGCCGGTCCCAAGCCCGGGTGAAAAAGGAGGAGGGTTGGGCATCAGGCTAGCATCCTGATCCCGTAAAATTTATCTTGCTACGGAAACAACAAGCAAAAATCAGCGGTCTAAACAATACCGGCGCGATGACCCTGTTTCTCCCTTGATGACGGTGCTGGAGCAAAGCCGAAAGGTCGTCCAGCGCCCGATGCAAAACGGGATACTCGACGCCAATACGATCACACGAATTGGAACCTGGAACGTGCAAACGTTGTACCAGTGTGGGAGACTGGAGCAGCTTCTGCACGAATTCGACAATTACCGGCTTGACATTCTTGGTGTCAGCGAAATGAGGTGGACGGGTAATGGAAAAATGACAAGCGACGGGAAGATCGTCCTGTATTCGGGAGCCAAAGAACATCATGTGCACGGCGTCGGGATGGTCCTGAGTAAAACCGCGGCACAGGCACTCGTTGGATGGAAACCGATCAGTGATCGCATCCTTACCGCCCGATTTCAGTCTCGCCATGCTAAAATTACTGTTATTCAAGTCTACGCACCGACAAATGAGGCAGATGATGAAGAGAAGGACGCCTTCTATGCCCAGCTGCAAGACACAATCGCGGTTGTCCCCAACCATGACATAAAGATCCTCCTTGGCGACATGAATGCGCAACTCAGCAGCGACCGTCAGGGCTGGGAAAACGTGATCGGACCTCATGGATTGGCAGCAGTAACGAATGATAATGGAGAGCGTCTCCTATCCCTATGCAATCTTAACAACCTTTGCATCGGGAATACATATTTCATTCACAAACGGATTCACAAAAAGACGTGGCGGTCACCAGATGGGGCCACTCACAATGAAATCGACTATGTATGCATCCATCGACGGTGGCGCTCGGCTTTACATGACGTACGGGTTTTTCGCGGCACCGACGTCGGATCTGATCACCACTTGCTTGTGACCTCAATCCAACTAAAATTGAAAAGAGTGGCCGGACACAACACCTTTCGGTCATTTGCCTCCGAGAAATTGAAGGACCGCGTGAACGCGGTCTTGACAACTCGGCCAGCATTGAAGAACAATGGGCACAGATCAAGGATGCTGCCATTGAGACGGCAGAGGGAACGATTGGTCGATGGCGTGGAACGCAGCGAGAACGGTGGATTCAGGACCAGACATGGTCGTTGCTCGATGAAAGATGGGTCAAGAAACGTCAGCGCGATCAAGCAAAGACCGAAGAGGAGCGAAATGAAGCATCGCAGGCGTACCGAGAACTCGACTGCAGGGTCAAGAGGAGTTGCCGAGCAGACAAGAAGGACTGGCTGGACCGGAAGGGCACTGAAGCACAAGTGGCTGCGGACCAGGGTGACAGCAGGACTCTGTTTCATGTGGTTAGAGACCTCACTCGGGCCCGAAACGGTTCCACTGGGCCGATAAGGGATACAACCGGCAGAATGCTAGTTAGCAAAGAAGAGCAGGACGTGCGTTGGGTGGAACATTTCAAAAACACCCTAAACCAGCCGGCTCCCGTAGCCACGCACGACTTTACAGTCTTTCCTCCTCCCTATGAGCTGGAAGTGGACATGAGCGACATCATGGATGCTGAGGTCGCTGCAGCGATTCGTCATCTGAAAAACAACAAAGCACCTGGTCTTGACCAAATCTCGGCAGAAATGCTGAAAGCGGGTGGTGATGAAGTTGTACGGGTGCTCACTACGCTGCTCAATGACTGCTGGCACATGGAACGTGTCCCAAATGACTGGAGACAGGGTGTCATCGTCAAATTACCTAAGAAAGGTAATCTCACAGACTGTAACAATTGGAGAGGCATCACCCTTCTGTCCCAGGCAAGGTTTTTTGTCTCGTCCTCCTCAAACGGATACTGCGAGCAGTCGATCAGGCTCTACGGGACGAACAGGCTGGGTTTAGAAGCGGTCGGTCGTGCACTGAACGAATCTTTGCTCTTCGAAACATCATTGAACAAAGCTCCGAATATCAGAAACCGCTCTTGGTCAACTTTATAGATTTTAAGAAGGCGTTTGACAGTGTCCACCGGAAATCGCTTTGGAACATCGCACAGCTATATGGCATTCCACAGCGGTTTATCGCCATTTTCCAGAACTTATATCAGGATTCTAGCTGTTGCATCCAGACGGACACAGGTCATACTGCCTTTTTCACCATCGAGACCGGAGTTAGACAGGGCTGCATTCTTTCACCATTCTTTTTCCTCATGATGATGGACTTCGTCATGCGACGAGCACTAACACAGCCAGCGTCTGGAATTCCGTGGACAGGCCAGGGATGCCTGACCGACCTGGAATTCGCCGACGATATTGTGCTATTGGCGCAGAATGGGAAAGTTTTACAGGAGATGACCACTAGCCTGGAGCACGAAGCAGCCAAAGTTGGGTTACGGATCAGCACTGACAAGACCAACGTCATGGCGGTCGGCCGGATGACGCCGGTGCGGATCACGGTGAGCAATCAGCTGATCGAAGAAGTCAAACAGTTTACCTACCTTGGCAGCATTGTGGCTGCGGATGGTGGGACTAACGCGGATGTCAATCGCAGAATCGGCAGAGCATTTGCAGTCTTCCAACAGCTACAGCCGATTTGGGCTAGGCGAACTATCCACACCAACAACAAACTTCGCCTGTTTAATAGCATCATCATCCCAACCGCCATCTATGCATCTGAAACTTGGACGAGCTCGAGGGCAGTCATCCACAAGCTGAATGAGTTTCAGCAACGATGCCTGAGAAGAATACTCAGTGTATCATACCGTGATCGTATTTCAAATGAAGAAATTCTAAGAAGAGCAAACTCCCGCAGCCTGGCAGAAATGGTCGTAGAGCGAAGAATGCGCTTTGCAGGACACATTCTACGGATGTCTGAGCACTGCCACGCAAAGATCGCGCTGCGCTGGACGCCGCCACGGGGGAAGAGAAGAGTAGGGCGGCCGCATAATACATGGCGACGAACATTCATGGAAGATCTACGAACGCTCGACGTCAAGTGGGAAGATGTGGAAATCGACGATGCCGACCGAGCCCGCTGGCGAATGCTTGTTGCCCGATGCGCCCCGCTGCGCGGACGGAACTAACTATTATGCCATTATTTAATATCTAAAAAAAAATCTGCAATGTGTCACAGCTCGGTCTGATCAGAACTCAAATTCCCAGGATGCAATACTCACTTCTCAGGCACGCATGCGCTCCCCATCCCCGGAGTTCTGATCAGACACACCTGGCACCAATCACACACTAGTACTTAGAGAAGACATCCACCTAGAATCGGCGCAAAGTATACGCTCAGTAGCCTAGTTTGCTGCGTTACCAAGCCAATCTAGTTCGTTGTTTCTTGTGATCCTCGACCCTTGCTTTCTGTCTCGACTACGCTTTCTAGATATCCCCATTTGTATTGTCCGCCCGATCGCTTGACCCTTGCCTACTCTACGACTACGCTTCTTGAACTTCCCGATCCTATGCTGTTCACCCACCTCCCGCTCCTGCTTCCGTACCGTCTCGAGGTTGGTGACAGAATACTTCGCCTATTAATGGAGGCAGCGGGAGATCGTTGGCCGAACGCCATCGAGGGACATGGCCGGATGCTTAGCGAACATGATCACCGTCTCGCCCACCTAACTGAGCAGGTAGCTCGGTTAAATCAAGCTGCGCAGCCTCCTACGGTGCCGACCCCACACTACCTCCCACTCCAGCGCCGGAGAAGTATGATGGAGATCCCGCATGCTGCCGGGGTTTTTTACTCCAGTGCTCCCTGTTTTTCTCCACGTACCCAGACATGACGGAGAGTCAGAAGATCATCCACTTCATGGAACTTTTAACCGGGAAAGCTCTCCTCTGGGCTACCGCGGAATGGGAACAGGAAGGGAACCGTATCAGCACGTTTGAGCAGCTGACATCACGCTTCCGCACGGTATTTGATCACTCTCCAGACAGCCGGGAGACTGGGGAGGACTTATTGTCCATGGCGCAGGGATCACGGAGTGTGGCGGATTACGCCCTCGAATTTCGCACGGTCGCCGCCCGGAGCAGATGGAATGACCCCGCTCTAAAAGCCATGTTTCGCCGGGGATTAAATGCTGACATCTTAACGGAGCTGGCGTGCCGCGATGATCTTTTGACCCTCGACTCACTCATCAACGTAGCTATCCGCCTGGATCGTCTACTACGTAGCCGCCGCCCCGGACGCGGTGAGGCGGAAGCACTGACACCTGAGCACTCTAGTGAACCCATGCAGCTGGGACAGACTCGGGTGAGCATGCAGGAAAGAGAACGACGGCGCCGTGAACACTGTTGTTTCTACTGCGGTGAGAAGGGCCACTTCGTGCAACAATGCCCTCTCAAACAGGGCTCTACCCGAGGGGAAGCCAAAACTGCCAGACCATCTCAGGCAGGGGTGAGTTTCGAACCCATTACCCAGCACTCTGTTCAGTCTGCCTTCGTATTGCCCGTTATAGTGGGTTACTCAAGTGTTTCCTGTGTTTTAGGAGCGCTGATTGACTCGGGAGCGGCGGGGAATTTCATTAACCAAGAGACCGTACACCAATATAACATCCCCGTTCGTCCTCTCTGCACCCCCCGCCGTGTCCAAGCCATTGATGGTGCCCCCATAGGAGATGGCTTAATCACCCACTGCACCGAACCTGTTAACCTCCGAACCAGTGTTTACCACGACCTCATAGAGGTATTCAGTAGGAAGAAGGCGATCGGACTACCTCCCCATCGTGATTACGACTGCGCTATTGATTTGCTCCCAGGCACTACACCACCACGAGGGAGGGTCTACCCGTTAACGATCACTGAGCAAAAAGCCATGGAAGAGTACATTCAGGAGGCGTTGCACCAAGGGTATATACGACCATCCACTTCTCCAGCATCCGCGGGATTTTTCTTCGTGGAGAAGAAGGGAGGGGGTTTACGACCGTGCATCGACTACCGAGGACTAAACCAATGTTGCGTCAAGTACCGCTACCCACTCCCTCTAGTACCAGCCGCTCTGGAACAATTACGCACGGCTACCATCTTCACGAAACTGGACTTACACAGTGCATACAACCTGGTCCGGATCCGAGAGGGAGATGAATGGAAGACTGGGTTCAGCACAACTTCAGGCCACTACGAGTATCAGGTCATGCCGTATGGGCTTTCTAACGCCCCCTCGGTCTTCCAATGTTTAATTAACGATGTGTTACGTGACATGCTGGGACGCCATGTGATCGCCTACATCGACGACATACTGATATACTCTGACTACCGGGAAGAACATGTTCACCACGTTCGCCGAGTGCTACAGCGACTGCTCCGTCACCAGTTATATGTTAAAGCCGAGAAGTGTGAATTCCATAGAACCACCATCACGTTTCTGGGATACGTCATCAGCCCCGAGGGGATCTCCATGGACCAAGAAAAGGTCCAGGCGGTAGTAAGCTGGCCCACACCCACGACGATCAAGGAACTACAGAGGTTTCTGGGGTTTGCGAACTTCTACAGGAGATTTATCAGGAATTTCAGTGCCGTCGCCAACCCCCTCACATCCCTGCTAAAGGGGAAACCCAAACGTCTGGCCTGGAATTCAACTGCCCAATCCGCCTTCGACAAGCTCAAGAAAGCCTTCACTACTGCACCCCTCATCAAACATCCAGACCCATCCAGACCGTTTATAGTGGAGGTGGACGCGTCAGAGACCGGGGTAGGAGCCATTCTGTCCCAACGATTTGGAGAGAAGCCAAAACTTCACCCGGTGGCCTTCTTCTCGCGAAAGCTTTCCCCAGCCGAGAGAAACTACGATGTGGGAAATCGGGAACTCTTGGCAGTTAAGTTAGCGCTGGAGGAGTGGAGACACTGGTTAGAGGGGGCTACACATCCATTTGTCATCTTCACGAACCATAAGAACCTGGAGTACCTTCGCACTGCAAAGCGACTCACACCCCGCCAGGCCCGATGGGCCCTATTCTTCACTAGATTTCAATTCACGTTATCCTACAGACCCGGGTCCAAGAACACAAAAGCGGATGCTCTGTCTCGTCTCGATCAGACGGAACGGGTCAACGAGCAGGAGGAGTACATCATTCGTCCTTCATGTGTTATCAGTGCGCTAGAGTGGGAGCTGGACGCGGAACTAGAACAGATTCCCCAGTCCCAAGTACCTGTAAAGTGTCCTCCTAACAAACTCTTCGTACCCGAAGAGTACCGCCAAGAACTCATCATCTGGGCACACACGGTACTCGGTACGGGACATCCAGGTACACAACGCACACACCATCTCCTGGAAGAGAAGTACTGGTGGCCCAATATGATAGGAGACATACACAAGGTGGTGAAGTCCTGTTCATCGTGCGCACAGAATAAAGTACCTCGGACCCTCCCCGCTGGGAGGCTCAAGCCCTTACCTATCCCCGAATGCCCATGGTCACACATATCTGTAGATTTCGTAACAGACCTGCCTAGATCCCAAGGAGATACCACAATTCTAGTCGCAGTGGACCGGTTCTCCAAGTCTGTACGTTTCATTCCCTTACCCGCTCTCCCCACTGCATTCAGGACAGCCGAACTTCTATTCCAGCATGTGTTCAGGTATTACGGCATTCCTGAGGAGATTGTCAGTGACAGGGGCCCGCAGTTTACCTCCAGAGTGTGGTCCAGTGGGTATCACCCACAAGCCAATGGGCAAGCCGAACGAGTCAATCAGGAACTGGGGCGATTTCTCCGTACGTTTTGTGCCAATAACCCAGAGGATTGGAGCAAGTTCTTGCCATGGGCCGAGTACGCCCAGAACTCACCACGTCATTTGGCTACCAATCTCACCCCCTTCCAGTGCGTGCTCGGTTACCAACTCCCACTGTTCCCGTGGAACGCAACTCCCACCGCAGCTCCGGCCGTTGACCACTGGTTCAAACGTAGTGAGCGTGTCTGGGCGGACACCCACCGATGCCTGAGGGAGACCTCAGACATGTACAAACACAAAGCAGATCGCCGCCGCAAGGAACACCCTGATTACCAACCCGGCGATCGGGTGTGGTTGTCCACAAAAGATTTGAGACAAGCGCATGGCTGTAAAAAACTAGCACCGAGGTACACGGGACCATTCAAGATCCTCAAGCGAGTCAATGACGTCACCTACCGTCTGGAACTGACACGACACAGTCGCATCTCCCCTTCATTCCACGTATCATGTCTCAAACCTGTTGTCAACGGTCCTCTAGCCACCGAAGTACCAGCTGAAACTCCCCCGACCCCTCTGGAAGTTGATGGACAACCGGCTTACCGCGTCAGGAACATCCTCAACTCGAGACACAGGAGGGGCAAGCTGGAGTATTTGGTCAAGTGGGAGGGTTACGGACCTGAGGAACAGTGCTGGGTTCCCAGGCAGGATATACTTGATCCACAACTTACCAAGGACTTTCACACAAGTCATCCTCATCTCCCAGGTCCACGACCCCGGGGGAGGCCAAGAAAGAACTCTGCTCCCGGAGTGAGCCCTTTGGGGGGGGGTTCTGTCACAGCTCGGTCTGATCAGAACTCAAATTCCCAGGATGCAATACTCACTTCTCAGGCACGCATGCGCTCCCCATCTGGCACCAATCACACACTAGTACTTAGAGAAGACATCCACCTAGAATCGGCGCGAAGTATACGCTCAGTAGCCTAGTTTGCTGCGTTACCAAGCCGATCTAGTTCGTTGTTTCTTGTGATCCTCGACCCTTGCTTTCTGTCTCGACTACGCTTTCTGGATATCCCCATTTGTATTGTCCGCCCGATCACTTGACCCTTGCCTACTCTACGACTACGCTTCTTGAACTTCCCGATCCTACGCTGTTCACCCGCCTCCCGCTCCTGCTTCCGTACCGTCTCGACGTTGGTGACACAATGATAGTCATGATACTTTTAATTCTTTCAATTTTGGAATGTTTTTTCCCCCCCAGCAGCACTGAGAGCAGTGTCTCATGACCACTGATTTTAATTGGGCAAACTTGACATGAAGCATGACATTAAAACCATGTTAAGAAAAACAAAATGTTGAGAAGCTATCACACTTGACTTATGCTATAGACTACTATCTAGAGAATTTTTAGAGTAACCCCATAATTGAAAATCAGCAACATACAGTCGCCCATCTAGTATCTTAGACTAGTTAGACAGACATTTGTTTATCAGATTTCAACTACAACATCTCTAAAACAAGAGAAAAGACCTTAAACTAGCCCAGTAGCCTATGTCACCATGTCACAGATGTAGGTTTGGGATGGATGCAAATGCAGCTAAGAGCTTTATTAGAGTAGAGACAGGCAGACAAATCCAAAAGGTGTGACAATAGCGTGGTCAAAAACAGGTGATCGGCAAATGGGCATAAACAAGGTTAAACAGGAATCGAGAAATGAGGATGAGAACAGGATCAAAACTATTAAACAAAACACGATGAACAAAGGCTTGGCATGGTGAGAACACTCACGCAATACTTCACCCCGAACAATGAGACACGAGGGGTTTAAATGCTAAACAAAATCATGGGTGAAACACAAAACAGCTGAAACTAATGGCACATAAGTGAACAACCAATGACAATACAGGGGCAGAGACAGGACATAAACAATAACAAAACACACGTCAGAAGTAAGCAAAGTCAAGGTCACTGACAAACCAGGGATCGTGTGCTCACGCTTTGAGCTCGGCTTCAGGTTTAAGAGTGCGCCGCGTGCTCCAGCGCTTTGCACGAGGGGAAATCAAGACAATATAGGTTTTATAAAGTATGTGTCTGAATGTTATATAGGTTATATAGAGTATATGTGTGAAGGTTATAAAGGTTATATAGAATATATGTAAGAAGGTTATATAGGATACTGTATATAGAGTATATGTATTGAGGTTATATAGGTTATATAGAGTATATGTATGATGGTTATATAGGATACTGTATATAGAGTATGTGTATGAAGGTTATATAGGATACTATATACAGAGTATATGTATGAGGGTTATGTAGGTTATATAAAGTGTATGTATGAAGGTTAAACATGTTATATAGAGTATATGTATGAAGGCTATATAGTAGACTGTATATAGAGCATATGTATGAAGGTTATATAGGTTATATAGAGTATATGTGTGACAGTTATATGGGTCATTCTACAGAAACGTGCACTTTTGGAATGGCAGAATGTCTTAAAATGACCACATTATTACTTAAATCATTGGCTGTATGAATACACTTAAATGACAGCTTAATGATTTTTTTCTGTTTTTGGTGCATTTATTTAAAGATGGCATGCACCGTCTATTTGTCACTGGTGTTACCTTACTTATTTGGCAATAATAAAGGCCTTTATGAAATATTATTTTTCAATCTCTTCAGCACATGTAGTCAGAGGTAGAGAATAACATTGACTACGTTTACATGAACAGCAATAATCTAATTATTGACCTTAATCTAAGTAAGGTAATAATGTGATTAAGGTGTTTACATGAGTCGCTTTTAGAATACTCCTGTCATGTAGCCGTTTTTACATGTTATAGATCATAATTAGATTAAGAGCCTGCGTCATTACGTCACCGCGCCACGCCGTCCGACGTCCCTCCAGAATTTCACGTATCCACATACAGTTCGTCTTCGTTATCGTACCGTATACAGTTTTGGGTGTTTTTATTTAATTTTTTATGAACGCTTTAAGTGCAGTTAATTATTAGTCATGCTATACGTGCAAATAGACGACTGCTTGAAGCCGTGGGTTAGGGTTAGGGTTAGGGTATCGCATACTTACCTACTGTATAGTAGCCGAGATACATGTATTTTTCCCTACTACAGGCCTATAGTAGGCAAGTATGCAGTTTGGGACATAGCCGAACTCTCTTGTTCGCCGTAAAACGTAAAACTGCCGTGTGTGATCGTGTCCTGTCACAAAATGCGGTGAAAACGCTCACACGGCGTTCATAATGTGATTAAGGTGTTTACATGTCTATAATGCACGTCCATAATATGATTAAAACAGGAGTAATCCACCTGTCTTAATTCGATTAGAGCTTAATTAGATTATGACCTTAATTAGATTAGGGCTGCTGTTTACATGGTAGTTTCTTAATCAAATTATGGTCTTAATTAGATTAAGAGTGGATTATTGTTGTCCATGTAAACGCAGTCATTGATAATGCAACAAATCAGAAGATTGTTATTTTATTTTGATTTGTTATGGTTTGTTAAAAGTGTGGTTGAATAATGTTTTTTCAGTTGCATAACTATGAATTTCCTATAAAAATGAAAATATATCTATATTAACAAAAATAACTGTTATAAACAAGTAATGATGCAAACCTTGGAATCTGAACTCTTGAGTGTAGCAAAATGTAATGAATATAAAATTATCATCATGTCAAACATTTTATTTAATGATACAGAAAATTATACAGAAAAAACACACAGTAACACCAGTGACACAATGAAACACCAGTGACATACAAGACCAAAGATCCTTATTCCTCAATTCTAATTAAGAAAATGGTTTAATTTGGCATGCAGTCAAACTCATTGACAATAGGTCAAAACACTTGAACGTTCATAAACAAAAGTTTAAGCACATTTGAACTCAATTAAGAGTAGCAACTAAAAAGGCCCAAGAAAGACCATTATCTAAACTGCAGTTGTCTGCTACTATGTTATGTCATGCTATGTTACTAGGTTATAACTAAGAGGGGTAAACTGTCCCCATTTTACAATTTATGTTGCCTTATTTCACTCTAGCTGTCTCAGAATGATCTCCCAGAACCTCTGATCAATTTCAGCTGAACGCTGTGTGTGTATATATATATATATATATATTACCATTCACATTCACAAAGTGTGTGAATGTGAATAGTAAATGTGCATTTTTATAACTATTTTATCACTCTTGATTTCTGTAACAGTTCATTTCGGTTAGTACCTTGAAACATTGGGTGATGGGTTGCTATCTGGTGATGATGGAGTGGTCACCGCTCCTGCTCTAACTCCTGCCCTGTGCCATTTCTGATGGACCCTTCATGCCTTTCGTTGTGCTCTCTTCTCTCTTTCACCTAACTCACTCATTTTTTTCCTCTTTTTCATTTCAACATCTCTGGTATAACCCTGGTTCCTGCTCTGCAAATATCCTTTTCTGCATTCGGGATCAGCATCCCTACGCTGCCTGTACTGCCGCTGCTTCTCAGCTGCACTTAATTTAGCCATAACTGTGCAAAGGAGCATTAACAATGAGAAAGAAGTTATAATCCTGAAAACTGAGTGATAGTCTATGCAAAAGAACTCAAGGAACAGCTTTGAATAAAGTTTATTTATACATGGGAGTCACTGGTGTTACTCATCGTCATTGGTGTTACCTATACATCACGTTTTTTGTTTAATGAGCACTCCTGTATATAGCCACTGTTTGTACTGCTTCCTCATCTTACATATCGTCTAACTATCGTCTTTCTATGCTTTTGTCCATGCTTCTGTGTTTAGTTTTTGCCACAGGATTTTGCCTCATGTTATTGTGTCTTTGTTTTGTTGTTTGTTTGTTTATTAAATGTTTGAAGATCTGTGCTTGCTTCCGTATCCATCTTTGTTACATGACAGTAAGAGACTTTAATCAAAAACAGAATTGAATTGGGTGCACTCTCTGTGTGGCAAAGGGAGCTTGATACATTCAATATTAATCTAAACTGGGACACTATTTTGAACAATGTATTTATGTTATAAAAAAATATTATCCATCAGCTTATACATTTTATGCAGGTGCATAGAGTTTATGTGATACCTTATTGTGCTTATTTGATGTTTTCTAAGGATGAAAGATGTAACATGTGAGACACATGTTCTGTTGATGAATAATGCATGTTCATATGTTTTGGCAATGTCCTTGTGTCATTGCTTTTTGGATGTATTTAGTTTAACAACTGTCTGAAATTTTCATTTTGGATATTCCTTTAATGCCTGGGTCTGTTTTTATTAGATTATTCTAATATTATCCTTCACTTGCACCAAAAAAAAGTGTTATTAGCAGCTTTAACAGGTGCAAAGAAGACGATTTTGAAAAGTTGGTTTGAAGCAGATATTTCCCTTTTATCAAGCTAGCATTCTTATTTTTTTGGACATGCTCATCCTGGAATGGGTCCAAACCATGTACAATTCAGAACTAGACAATTGCTGTTAGCTTTGTTAAATGGATGTTGTGTTGGTGTGTCTTGGCTTAATTGTTTTGAATTTGAAATTTAATTATGTGTCTTGTGTGTGTTATGTGCAGCCCCCTTTTTTCTAAGTACAGTATCTCACAAAAGTGAGTACACCCCTCACATTTTTAGTAAATATTTGATTATATCTTTTCATGTGACAACACTGAAGAAATTACACTTTGCTACAATATAAAGTAGTGAGTGTACAGCTTGTGTAACAGTGTAAATTTGCTGTCCCCTCAAAATAACTCAACACACAGCCATTAATGTCTAAACCGCTGGCAACAAAAGTGAGTACACCCCTAAGTGAAATTGTCCAAATTGGGCCCAATTAGCCATTTTCCCTCCCCGGTGTCATGTGACTTGTTAGTGTTACAAGGTCTCAGGTGTGAATGGGGAGCAGATGTGTTAAATTTGGTGTCATCGCTCTCACACTCCCTTATACTGATCACTGGAAGTTCAACATGACACCTCATGGCAAAGAACTCTCTGAGGATCTGAAAAAAAGAATTGTTGCTCTACATAAAGATGGCCTAGGCTATAAGAAGACTGCCAAGACCCTGACACTGAGCTGCAGCACAGTGGCCAAGACCATACAGCGGTTTAACAGGACAGGTTCCACTCAGAACAGACCTCGCCATGGTCGACCAAAGAAGTTGAATGCACGTGCTCAGCGTCATATCCATAGGTTGTCTTTGGGAAATAGACGTATGAGTGCTGCCAGCATTGCTGCAGAGGTTGAAGGGATGGGGGGTCAGCCTGTCAGTGCTCAGACCATACGCCGCACACTGCATCAAATTGGTCTGCATGGCTGTCGTCCCAGAAGGAAGCCTCTTCTAAAGACGATTCACAAGAAAGCCCGCAAACAGTTTGCTGAAGACAAGCAGACTAAGGACATGGATTACTGGAACCATGTCCTGTGGTCTGATGAGACCAAGATAAACTTATTTGGTTCAGATGGTGTCAAGCGTGTGTGGTGGCAACCAGGTGAGGAGTACAAAAACAAGTGTGTCTTGCCTACAGTCAAGCATGGTGGTGGGAGTGTCATGGTCTGAGGCTGCATGAGTGCTGCCGGCACTGGGGAGCTACAGTTCATTGAGGGAACCATGACTGCCAACATGTACTGTGACATACTGAAGTAGAGCATGATCCCCTCCCTTTAGAGACTGGGCCGCAGGGCAGTATTCCAGCATGATAACGACCCCAAACACACCTCCAAGACGACCACTGCCTTGCTAAAGAAGCTGAGGGTAAAGGTGATGGACTAAACCCTATTGAGCATCTGTGGGGCTTCCTCAAACGGAAGGTGGAGGAGCACAAGGTCTCTAACATCCACCAGCTCCGTGATGTCGTCATGGAGGAGTGGAAGAGGACTCCAGTGGCTACCTGTGAAGCTCTGGTGAACTCCATGCCAAAGAGGGTTAAGGCAGTGCTGGAAAATAATGGTGGCCACACAAAATATTGACACTTTGGGCCCTATTTGGACATTTTCACTTAGGGGTGTACTCACTTTTGTTGCCAGCGGTTTAGACATTAATGGCTGTGTGTTGAGTTATTTTGAGGGGACAGCAAATTTACATTGTTTCACAAGCTGTACACTTACTACTTTACATTGTAGCAAAGTGTCACTTGAAGTGTTGTCACATGAAAAGATATAATCAAATATTTACAAAAATGTGAGGGTTGTACTCAATTTTGTGAGATATTATATATATACAGTATGCCCATCCATCCAACCATTTTCTGTACCACTTCTCTTACACAGGGTTGCAGGGAGCCTGGAACCGATCCCAGTGAAAAGACTCAGGACACACAAGCTGGACTAGGGGAGGAAACTATCAAAGCACAAGGAGAACATGCAAACTCTGTGCACACAGGGTGGAGGCAGGAATCAAACCCCCAACCAGAGAGGTGCAAGGCAAGTGTGCCACTCTGATCATGAATGGTTTATCTTCTATTGGAAATCTTGGTGAACTCCTGAAACAGTATAGCACATCCCCAAGCATATCACTCATCTGAGGCAGGCCTATTGATAGTCCTGAGGATATGTTGCAGCTAAGATGCTGTTTTTCTTTTTTCTCAACTAGAATGTGTTCCAGAGAATCTCAGACTGCTAGATCAATCTGTATTTTAGGCGTTAATCCAGACAAAATGCATAACTTGGCTGTAACTTAGTTTATTCTTAGGAATTAATTTTGTTAAATAAAGCTTTCAGGATTCATAGAATTCGCTTTAATTTACTGTTAATTCATTTGTGAATATCGTTGGTTATTTAACATGCTTTATTAAAAATATATTGTTCTGACAGCTAATACTGTATATTGTATGTAAAGCACTTTAAAACACTGAACTCAAAACAAAAAGACTTACAGTATAAAACTAAAGATTATTATTTGAAATCCTTCTTCCTCTCTAACACACACCCACACACACACACACACACACACACACACACACAAGCATTAATATAAATGGAATATAACTCATTATCCTTATTATCATGACAGTAAATCAAACAGAAACGTAGCCGGTTTCTTATTCTCTGTTAAACTGCTACAAATCTGCATTTATTCACTTTCGATAAAATTTATATTGCTGTCACTTTTATTGATTTCATTTAGCACATACCCTCTATTTATTTTGAGTGATTTTGAGTGTATTTTTTATGTTTTATTAGTGTCATTACGCAGAGCGTCCTGGCACTCTGTCATAGTTTGTCATATAAAATTTACAATGAGTACTCTGTATATAAGGTATATGTAGCAGTTAAAACTGTAAACTCGGTGTGTATATATATGTATGTATGTATGTATGTGTATATATATATATATATATATATTTATATATATATATATATATATATATATATATATATATATACGTGTGTGTGTGTGTGTGTGTGTGGTTTTTTAATATATACATTAACATTAACATATACATTAATGTTTTGAGTATGTTGAGTACATATTTGCACCTCAGACATATAATAATAGTTATATCATAAATAAGTTATCTATAACCAATAAGGAATAATATAATGCCAAAAACATTTGTAAAATTGATCTTACCAAACATTACAGTTTATATCCCTGTCTCACCCTCGCTTCAGTGGATAATCTCACATGGATACTGTAGATTTTACCTTCTAAGAGCTATTTTTGTAATCATAAAGACTATGTGCTCATCCCAGGATATAATATGCTCATACCAAACATGCTTTCAATACACATAGTACTGTTTGACTGTACTCTTCTGCTCCTGAATATTGTAATGATTTATAATCCCATTCCCCTGTGTCACTCAGAAGAGGATCCTTATGAGTTTGGTTCCTCTCAAGGTTTCTTTGAAGTTTCTTTTCACGTTGTCTTGTCGTCACGGTCGCGCTAATTAGGGATCTAAATCTACATCTGTCTTTCTGTAAATCTGCTTAGTGACAATGTTAAAAATGCAATACTAATACACATTAATTTATATTCATTATTATTAAGAACATTAGTTGAGAACTGAGGTCGAGTTAATGAGAAGTTGAATGGTATTAAACAGTAATAAACATTAAATTCACCTGGCCAGTAACTCTAACCTGGTTTTAACTTCGTCAGAAAGTGTGTCATAAATCGAAAAACACACACAGTGTCACAGCTCTCTCCTCTGAAAAAAGACACCCCTGTTGAGTGAATCTTATATCCAAATGCTACACAGTGTTGTTGCCTTTTGTAAAAATGTGTGTGTGTATGCATTAAATTTAAATCCGCTTATTGTTTTAGCCATGTGAGGCATTTACGGGCTATCTGAAAAGTCAGGAACCAATGAGGGTACATATACTACATATTCTTAATTTTGCATTTATTATTTACAACATATGCTTTAGTGATCTGAACATTTTCAGACATTCTGTAGTTTTCCTTTAGGCCTATCTAAGAGCTTCCTGGCCAATCAGTGGATGAAAGCTAATTAATTGGATGTACTGAAATGAAGACAGAAGGAAAGTCTAGAGGTTAGTCTGTGTTTCTCAAAACATTCATCACTTCTCTCTCTTACAGTGTTTTTATTGCACCACGATTTGAACTATTTCAACTTTTTTCAGCTCTGTTCCCTCCACCTGGCTATTAGTTTGAACATTTATTTATGTAGCTGCTGTTTATTCAAGCTGTATCATTAAGAGTAAACAGACTTTTTTGCAGATCAGTGGCAATTATGTGTTAGATTTAATTGGTTATTTTAGGACTTTCAGTGCACCTTCACATACAGTGTACCCATGGATTTGTGCATCATGTTCTTTTTGATTTGCATAAGAATAATCCAACACGAAGAATTGATAGCTCACAGCAGTTTGTGTTTATAGATGTAGCACAGTCTCTACATTCGTTCAGTTTACTCTCTGCTCTGAAATGTCACTAGCATACAGTGCCATATTTTTGAAGCCTTCGGGCCTAGAAAAAAATGGAGATTTTTAACCATAACATGAGCCAAAACTGCACAATTGAAGATTGAATGGGCAACATTTCAACTGTTCGGTTTGAGGGAGTCTGTGTCCTCTGTAGACTCAGATTCCTGTTCTTGGCTGACAGCAGTGGAACATGATGAGGTATTCGGCTCTTGTAGCCCATCCACGTTGTGTGTTCTGAGATGATTTTCTGTACACGACAGGGGATTGCTTTATAAATGCACAGGAAGCCCAGCTTCACATAAAGTTTTATTAAAATGCAGCAATAAAATGTTTACCAAAGTGTCTATATTATTTATCAATCTTGGTATAATTCAATATTTTACTAATAAAATAATAAAATACCTCACCGCAGTATAGCGGCATTTATTCATAAACTCAAACTGTTTTCGGCAGACATTGCAGCCTGCAGGATAAAGTGTTTATTACAAGCTTTCCGAAGGATATAGTCTCTGACTTGGCAGAAAGAATCCTGTATATCGTGGTTGCACATCCAACTGTGAATAATATCATACTGCACAAATGGACCAAAGATGTTGTGAAGCAACAATCTGAAGTGTTGAAACTGGAATTTATTGATCTATTGAACACAGTCAGCTCTCTGAATGCAGAGGTGTTTCTCACTGGTCGTCTTCCATCAGCCATAACAGGAGTTGAGAGATTCAGCAGATTGTTGGCACTGAACACATAGCTATCAGTGTCTATTCAGTGCACTTTATTGACAATTCAACTTTTTCTGGGACCGCAGACATCTTTTTAAGGCAGATGGACTTTGCCTTAACAAATCAGGAATAGAACTGTTCAGCTCTAACCTATTTTTTTTCCTGCGTCATTCAACTGTTCCCTCTGCCAAGGACAAGAGACAAGAAGAATCAAAACAAGGAGAAGACATAACACAGCACGCCAGAAACCTTGTAGGAGAACCACCTCAGCCTGAAGAAAGCTCTGATCATGGGAGACATCACAGCCTGGAGGAAGAATCTCCATCTCCCTCACTAATAATCACCTTTGAAGATTCACCTTCTCCAACGTCCCGTCCCCCCCCCCCCCCAACTCCATCTAGGTCACTCTTATTTCCAGACACCCTTTCTCCTTCCTCCCCCATGTTGTTCACTGACATGATGGGAGAGCTGGTCAGTGCTGGGACCAAACTCACCCCCACCCCTTCCCTCGCCCTCCTCCCATTTTCTTTCCCCTAAATTCCGCTCAGCATCCACTTTCACACAAAGTGAAGGTCCCAGGCCCCTTCCCCCCTTCACAGTGGTGTCAGACTCATCCTCTGTCTCCCCAGCCTGATATAAGCACAGCACGTTCAGATATTTGTGTGCAAAATGCAGCAAGTACTAACTGATATGTGCTGGGTCCAGGCTACAAGGCAAATGACACTTATGACTCTTCCCAGGACAAGCCGGGGCCCAGTGTGCCGGTAGCTTTTTTAATTCCTGTCTTGATAGGTAATAGAAAAAGAATTGTGAATCTGCCAAGAAACAGGAAGCCCTTAACAAATTTTGCAAATTTAGCATCAATTCCTTATCAGCAATGGGGCAGAAAAATGGGGAAGGTGATGTTTTTAATTCACTAGATTTACCTTTATTACACGTTAGGTCTTTAGCAGGAAAAACATTTTTAATCAATGATTTTATAATCACGCACAATCTTAATTATCTTGGTTAGACAAAGATAACAGTGCAGCTGTTCTTATCAAGTCTACCCCTACCCTAATTTCAGTTATATGAGTGAAGCTAGAGTTCATAAGAAAGGAGGTGGAGGTGCCATTTTGTTTAATGACTCCGTCCAATGCAAGAAGTTGTCTTATGGAAAATTTTCTTCTTTTGAATATGCAGCTCTTCAGTTGAATTCCTCTTCATGAGTTATATTTCTAAATATCTACAGACCACCTAAATACTGAGCAACATTATTGATGAGTTCAATGAGCTGCTGGAGTGTGGATGGGTGCATTTTGCACAAAAAAATCCCATCTCTCCATTTATTAGACAGTGCACTCTTCATTTGTCCCACCTCTGGAAGTAAAAAAAAATAAACATCAATTAAACAATGATTACAAACACACCAGCAAACCAACATCTGAATGGCTAAAGAAGCAAAATGAAGCTGTTGGAATGGCCAGAGTTAAAGTCCAGAGTCCAGTCAAAGTCAAAGTCCAGATCTCAACCCCATTGAGATGCTGTGGAGGGATCTTGTGAACTGTGAGGAATGATCTCAAATATCAATGAACTGAATATCATCATTCCTATAAATATAGTCAGGCACATGGTGGCTTAGTGGTTAGCACATTTGCCTCACACCTCAAGGGTCACAGGTTCAATTCCCACCGTGGCCCTGTGTGTGCGGAGTTTGCATGTTCTCCCTGTGCTGCGGGGGTTCCCTCCCCCAGTCGAAAGACATGCATGGTAGGCTGATTGGCATGTCCAAAGTGTCCGTAGGGTATGTATGTGATTGTGCCCTGCAATGGATTGGCACCCTGTCCAGGGTGTACCTGTACCTTGTGCCCCATGCTTCCTGGGATAGGCTTCAGCTTTCCCCGTAACCCTGAAGAGAATAAGCGGTATAGAAGATGGATGGATGGATAAATATAGTCATATTATGGATAATATAATACAACAATATTTTGTGAATTTCCTCAAGTTCCATTGCTTTGCTTAATACTTAAAAGCATTCTGTGTATGTAACAGAAGTATGTACAGAGAATAGCTACTAAAAAAATTGCTCTAAAATAGAAATAAGCAATAAATGCTATACAGCTAAGGCAATCATTAGCTGCGTTTACATGGACAACAATAATCCACTCTTAACCCGATTAAGACCATACTTTGATTAAGAAATTACCATGTAAACAGCAATTTTTACTTACCTTAATCTAATTAAGGTCATACTCGAATTAAGCTCTAATCAAATTAAGTGGCGTACTCCTGTATTAGTCGCATTATGGACATGTATTACAGACATGTAAACACCTTAATCACATTATGAACATCGTGTGAGAGTTTTCACTGCATTTTGCGACAGGACATGATCACACACGGCAGTTCTCAACATTTTACGGCGAACAAGAGAGTTCAGCTGCGTCCCAAACCGCATACTTGCCTACTATAGGCCTGTAGTGGGGAAAAATACATGTATCCCGGCTACTATATAGACGGTAAGTACACGGTTTGAGACGCAGCCCACGGCTTCAAGCAGTTGTCTATTAGCACGTACTGTATGACAAATAATCAACTGCACTTAAAGCGTTCGTAAAAAAAATTAAATAAAAACACCCAAAACTGTATACGGCACCATAACAAAGACGAACTGTATGTTGATACGTGAAATTCTGGAGGGACGTTGGATGGTGTGGCGCGGTGACGTAATCTAATTATGTTCTATAACATGTAAAACGGGAACATGACAGGAGTATTCTAAAAGCGACTCATGTAAACACCTTAATCACATTATTATCTTAATCAGAGTAAGGTCAATAATTAGATTACTGCTGTCCATGTAAACTTAGTCATTGAGGTGTACACTGAGACTCTGAAGCAGTTGTACATAAGCAATCTGTGGTACAAAGGACCAAATCTATAGCTGGACTTAAAATACAGGCAGACTCGGACCTTATAAGACATTCCATACTCATGACAAAAACAGATGACTTGTAATATTGCAGTATAACACAGACAGAACTTTTCAAATATATGATACAATATTTAGTTTATAGAAAATAGTCTCAGACTGGGGTAATAAAAGATCAAGACACAATAAATGTTATGGGAATTCTTCAAAACATTGTCAGATTCAGAACTGAGGAAAAACCAGAAGTAAACAGAAAGACATCCAGAGACATATGTGCATGTCTTTGAGGAGAATATACAGTACAGCATTGCTAATATTATTCCTGGTCTAACTTAATGAAATGTTCAGCAGTCTTATTGCTTGGCTGTGATATAGATTTAAGCAGGAGGTCTGATGGTGTAAAATGTCACATGCATCGGCTCAGTCACTTTTAAGAGGGTTTGTAGCTACCTGCTGTTTTAAGTAGGACACCAGGAATTGTAATTCAGTTTAAATCCAATTTTGATAAAGTTCACTGCAGCCAAGACCTACTTAGGGAACTTTTGTGCTTTTTAGCAGAGCTTGGTAAAGATCAGTGTCAAACAAAGTCCCCTGATTAGGGAATGTTAGTGGCCCTTACATCTATATGGCTAACCGCAGAGGATTATGAGGACGGAGAAAAGGTCGCCGTTACTTAATCTCTGACAGGGGTTATGAAAGCATGCCTGAATATACCACCTTCAGAGAGAGAAAAATAGAGGGGCAGGCAGAAAAAATTGCTATATTTTAGGGTTTAATGAAGTCCTGAACTAATCTCATGAAAAGCAGGCTACAAAAGAAGCAAAATGGAGGGCAGACAGTCTTATGAACCTTTTTGTTCTGCTCAGCTTAAAATGATCCATTTACCATTTGGAAGGGGGAAAAAAGATTTTCCTAACATGACATTTTAGGTTTCCATCAACTTTAATTAAACTTAAAGAAAAAGTATATAAATTTTGTTTATATCACACGTCATGCTGAGGTCATTTTTACCTGATCTTGAGAAAAAAAAATGTTTTGCTTTTTTTATTCACACTAACTTTACCCTCCCTTCATCACATCTGAGAAAAGGAGAATTTCCAACAATCTGAAGAGATTTTGTATATATATATACATGGGTGTGTATTCTATAGAGATGTCATAGCATCTTCATAGCATATTACAAATTTGGACATATCCCTGTTGGAAACAACTCACAGAAGAACATTTCATAACATCTGTTGTGCTGTATGAGAGACAGACACCACCCTTGTTCAAGGGGTTTGGTACCGGAACCCTTACTTTGCATTGGATATAAGGCCAGCTAGATCTAGACCATACCTTAGCTTCTCAAATACCAACTCAGGCTCTTTTCTGACTTCCACTCTTTATCTTGTATGTGTTGAGCCCACAAGATAGCTCGACCAGATAGCTGACTGGGTTACATCGGAGCTTACTTGGCTCCAGATGGGGCTCCTGGTAACCCTAATCTGAGCAGGGTACTTTAGAACCATTTGTTGTCTGACATCTCCCCTCACACCTGTTCACCAAGGCTGGTCCAACTGGGAGCATTAAGTTTCTAGTGAAATAGCCGCTAGAGCTGTATCAAGCACATCCCACTGGACTGAGACTCTGGGGCAGACCCAGGACCTGCTTGAGAGATTATAAGTCACAGTTGGCTTAGGAATGGCTGGGAATCTGTAACTGGGGAAAGAGAAAGTTGACCTGACCTTCTCAGCCACAAGGAAAAATGGAAGGGAAATGAATGAATGAATGAATGAATGAATGAATGAATGAATGAATGAGTTGTGCTGTACAGATAAATCTGATGGCTGCAAGTGGCAAGTCAATACATATTTAGTTCTTGTATTTAAATATTCAAGACTTGCTGAATGAAATGTCTTCAGAAGATGTAATTATCTGGTGCAATTATCATAGTCTGTCAGATGCCTCATGAAAGTAAAAACTTAATAGTGCACATTAACATGATTGTCACAGAGTGAAAGATGTAGCCTTGCATTAGCTATGAAATGGGGAAGGCATTCCAACAGCTGACAAAGTTGTTAACAATATGAGCATATATCTAAGAAAGCAAAGAATATAGAACTGTCAAAACGTTATTTCTATGTTTTTAATTCCTTTATAGTATTGTCAATCTATCTGTGATGTTTCTAAATATTTCTGCTTCAGCTAAAATAGTTGGTTTGTCAACTGGCTAATTTTATATATCCTGTCTGTTATTCTTTACCACACATAAACTTAAAGCTAACTAGCTAACTAGCTAACTAGTAGGTAACAAGCTACTGTGGGTATCTTCACTCTGTCGCTACTGTACATACAATGTCATTTTCTATATAATGTATTTTTAATTGATGTCTAATGTTTATCATAGTAAGCTTTTAGCCAGCATCTTTTCTTGATGTTACAGTTTTTTTTTGAGTAGCACAGCTAAGGAAACACTGCATCATAGCAGCAGCAGTAGCAGCATCCCCCAGATCACAATACCTTTGGAGTCTTAGTACATTGCAAACATGGAGATGCAATGCCACAGTTAAATATTAAACTACATAAATATAGTATATAGCATGTTCCCCCCGTGCTTCAGGGGCTTCCTCTGGGTACTCTGTTTTTATCCCCCAGTCCAAAGATATGTGCTGTAGGCTGATTGGCATTTCTAAATTGTCTGTAGTGTGTGAATGTGACCTGCATTGGGTTGACACCCCATCCAAGGTGTCCCCCACCTTGTGCCCTGAGTTCCCTGGGATAGGCTCCAAGGCGTCCCCACAACCTTGTATAGAATAAGCAGTACGTAAAATGGATGGATATATATTGTCTGCATTTAATTGCCACTCCTTATCATTATTTTTCTCTCATATTTATATAGTCCATTGTATATTTTGTTTGTTTGTTTCCTTGTCCTTCATGTGAGGTTTTTCATGTATTTGGTGTACTTTTTAGAGCCTGCAGGTCTTAATACTCTACTCTTTGTTTTTGTTCACTTTATCATGGCTTCTCCTATCCTCACCTTTGTGTCCTGTTTTATTTCTTCAGTTTTGCCTATTTATAATGAATGTGGGTCACTCTTACACCCAACCTCTCCATCTATCTTGTCTCACGACTCCTGTTTTGTGTTAAAATGATCACTTCACAATGGACAACAGTCCAATGCTGAACTTGAATAGTAAATAGTTTTACACTAATTTTGGTTGTTGTTGTTTTGTTTTTTTTGCCCAGTTCTCTTCTTGCTCTGAAATGAAACAAGTGTAAAAGTAGCCCCATTATAGGCAAACAATACAAGATCAATAGAATAGTAAGTATAGCATTTAACAGGCTTGTGGGTGGAAATTTGCACATGAAAAAAGATGTGTCAATGAAGCACAACATATCCCCAATGGCATTTCCTCTACAGTAATGAATTCAACAGCAAGTCACAAAATAATCATCCACAAACAATATAGGCATGCAAGTCTTACAATTGGGGACGCTTGTTGATTATTGAAAAGTAAATTCAATGTTAATAGCCAAAGATGAGATTAATGTTTTTATCTGGTTTGGACCTCTCATTACTCTTCGCTCTACATGTTGATAATAATCAAAATGTAAAATGTATTAATATGTATATTTAATTTTAAAATGGTATCGCATTAGTGGTACAGTCTCTAGAATCTCAACACTGATTATTGCTCTATATTTTTGACTCACTCGCACAAGTGATCCAAAATATATATATTGTAATTGATAAATTGTTGCCATATGGCAACAATGTGTAATGATGGAAAGTATCATATAGTCAAAAATAACACAGAATGTATGAGGTTACATTTCCAATTACTGCATTTTCCAGACTATAAGTTGCAGAGGCCTTTTCGTAAGCATGTAAACATTATATCTTCTATAAAGGAATTACAGTTATAAAAGTATGTGGATGGATTTACTCATTCAAAATACATACCAAAATTAGATCCAAGCATGTTTTGGGTGAAGTATCATTTTAATTCTTTCTCTTGAAACATAAAATTTATAAAATTATGTGCAAATGCAAAATGTCTGAAAGAAAGCAGTTTTTCTTACCTTGAATGTGAAAAAATGCAAATATACTATTAGAGAAGCCTAGTGTCTTTTTGATATGTAGGCCTGTTTCAATTCATAAATGCACATTCCATTATCATATATTGTTGCCATATGGAAACAATTACATTTTACAATTTAACAGAATACTCAAACTATATAAACTTGTTTAAATGGCAAAAAAAAATTAATGTTAACTTTTCTCAGATAGTTTTTAAAAAATCCTTTAAGTAGTTTTGCCTAAATATTGAAAAATTTATCAAATTTTGAGATCCCTCCGATGTTGACCTTCACCATGTCATGTGATTGCAGAAAAGGAAGTGCAAACAGCACATTCCTTATCATGTGACATGGCAATTTTTTTGCTATGTCAAAGGTAAATCCCCTTTTTTCCAGTTACATAGGAAAATAATAGTTTTTTATTATTGTCTATCAAAAAATTGGAGATAAATTAATTGTTACCATATGGCAACACCATGCAGTAAAGGGTTAATCTAGACATGGCACTGCAAACCCCCTGTTAAATACATCATACACATCATATAAGTCTCATATAAAGCCATCTCTAAAAGCTGTCAAGCCTGGAGCAGTGAATAGCAGGTCACAGCCTAATGATCTTTAGCTGTGAAGTATCAACTCTGAAAAGTCAAGCCAGTGTCTATCTTTGCATTAGCTCAGTTTCTTAGCTTGTCTGTTTTTTAAAAGACAAGAAGTGTTGATATTTGGGGGTATCCTCCATGTTTAACCTCCTCTTAGTTCAACGCTGTCTCTACAGCAGTGGCAATATTAAAGAGACCTTTTGTTACAACAGAACAATTGAGTAAATGACATCACATGCAAAGCAGGGTGAGGAAACAATCATATCAATCAATCAATCAATCAATCAATCAATCAACCAATCTATCTGTCTATCTATCTATCTATCTATCTATCTATCTATCTTTCTATGTCTCTCTCTCTCTCTCGCTCTCTCTCTCTCTCTCTCTCTCTCTCTCTCTCTCTCTATATATATATATATATATATATATATATATATATATATGAGGAATTTCAGTAAAAACTGGCAACATGTTGTTTATTACTGTATTATTATTGTAGCATTACTATATTAGGGCAATATCATTATTACTAATAGTAAATATATATATATATATATATATATATATATATATATATATATATATATATATATTGATTTGTGATTGTTTCTTAAACATATTTTGCCATACACTCATGAACTGGGCTGAAAGAATGAAAATTAAACTTACCACTCATTTACATACGAACATGTCAAGGTCTCTAATCTCTAATTATAAATTATAAATCTCTAATTAAAGATAGTGATATATATCGAAAAATTGTTTGAAATATGATATAAACACAAAAGAGTGTAGATATGAAAAGTATTATTTGTATGTTGGTGGCATCAGGCATGTGAATGTGCAGCAGATACGTAAACATGGTACTTTACTGCAGTAATGTTAAGCCATAATTTTCAGAAACATCCTCATAATTTAACACACTTAGACATTATTTTGAGAAACATACACAATGGTATTCTCAGGTTTAATCCAAAAATACTTTGAGTACTAAATTAATCATAGACGCTGATCTATATTTTGCAATTATAGGTAGAAACCTTCCCTCCCCAGATTACAGGTTCATTAAGGCAACACGCAAAATGGAAGGGAAAAAATACTATTTTGCATAACTCTTATTCTTCACTCATGTATCTGCATATATTTTATATTTAGTTAATGAAAAAAAATACGTATAGTAACGAAATCATATTTAAGGTGAATAAATAAATAATAAGCTGCAACTTTATGGAGTTAATGAATTGTACTCTGAGAGATCCAAAGCAGAGACAGAGGCAGACAATGACCAGGTACAGGCTTAGTGCCCACAGTCTGACCACTGAAAAGGGCGAGGCAGACAAACAGCTGGCTGCCCCGAGAAGACAGACTGTGTGCTCATTGCCTGACAGTGGAGGTCAAAACTGACATCCTGCTCTACAATGAGAAATTTTAAAAAAAAAATACACAGGAAATTTTAACCCCCAGTCTTTAATCACTAATCCTGACCTTAGCAATATGACAGTGACACTAACCCACATCTACCAAAATCCCTGACATCCTGCAGCACAACATTTATCCTCCTATCCCATCCCCATAATTACATCTGGTACTGGTATTAAAAATTTGCACTTAAGTACATTAAGAACATGTAGCTTTTACATATAGATATAATGCCCATGTAACTACACTAAATTAAGTTCATAAATGTATATTTTTCTATTTAATGAGTTAAATAAAAATAAACCTGCCTTTATTTACCTATTTACTTTTTGTTAAATTCAAGTGGAAATTCTGCCCTTAATTTAAATACATTCATCCATGAATTATTTTTTCAGTGTATTATTATCATTATTATCACTGCTATTATTATATTTGATATAATTGATATTTCTGCTGCTATTACTATTTCTTATTTTTTATTACTATGAAAACTATTAATATTATCATTACTATTAATGTTGTTATTGATATTTTCTTTTGTGCTTGTTGTTAATATTCTCATTACAACATTGCACAACATATTGTACAGTCATACCAATTAAGCCACTTTGAATTGAATTGAATTAAAATATAATAATTGTGGTAGGCTGTAATAGAATCATTTGGGTAAGATTGATAAATAAATATTAATGAAACATTTGTGTACACAGACTTACACACATCAGAAAATTTAGAAGAAGATATCCAAGGTCAAAATCAGAGTAAACAAAAATGAAGCCTTTTAGAAGCAAATAATCATACTGCTTTATATAAGCAAATTAAAGTCAAAATGTCAGACACTGGTTCAGCTGCGGTATAGGTCCAAAGAACTCAGTACACAAAACAGCTTTGGTTATAAACTACTGTTTGACTTAAATGAGAACGGGGACCACATGTGTTACTCGATAATTATAGTAATTCATTTTTAACAAAAAAAGGGTAAAGAGGGCTCTCCTGATGCAGAAGATGAGACAGAAGAGGCAGGAACAGTATGGGATGGTGAAGAGATGGAAAAGAACAAGGTGGTAGTATGTTGAGCTTGAGTATGAACATGTAGGATATATCACAGTTGCCGTTTTAGGGTCACAGCTCATGTGACATGATCGTTGAAGCCAGAGATAACAGTTACACAGTACTGTAGGGATTCTGCCTATACAAACCAGCTTCAAGGTGCTATCACAAACACACAACTTGGTCTTATCGAGAGTGCATTCTTCCAGATTCTTTAATACGCTGGAGAGTTTGCTGCTTAATAATGAAATATCTGAAAATTTTGTCACGACTTGAATCTGAATCTGCAAAAGCTGCAAGAGCTGCTACATACTGTATGTATCCCTGGGGATGTCTCCCCAAATCAAGATCCTTGGTGAACCCTCTGTTCAATGCACAAAACCTGTGTACAGGCAACCAGCTATCATTCTTTGTCCTTGTTGCTAATCTGACTCTGTCATGTAGATTTCTCCTTTATGATATCAACAGAACCAAGCCATTTCTCCTCACAGAGGGCAATCGGGTTCTTATTCAGTTGCCTGTCTTCTTGAGATTGGACTACTGCAACTCACAACTGGCAGGTCTTCCGTGCATAAAATCCATAAGATCCCTAAAACTGATGGAGAATGCAGCTGCACACCTTGATTTCAGTCTCCCCAAGTTTCCCCACATCACCCAATCATCCACCATCTCTCAAAACACAAGGGAGACAAGCATCAAGACTCTTCTCTGTGCTGGGACCCATGCAGGGGCGGTTCGGGGGGGGTTGGGCAGTACCCACCATGTCAACAAGCTTGCCCCCCCGCCCCCCCTTAATTTGGAATCGTCACACCAAATAATTTTGGGTGTAATGTGCAGTTTGTCCTGTGGGTGGCAGTAATGAAAAAAAAAGTAATTTATGGTGCCATTACTTTTATGTCAAGAGGAAATTACTCAAAGCGAGACCACATGCAGAGCTACACCAAAGAAAGATACAGGTAACGAAAATATTAAATTTCAGTCATGTTCACGTCCGCTGTTGCTTATATTAGACATTATATTAGACATATCAGCAGATGTAACATGTTAAAGAAATTTTGATTTCAGTCACGCTTATATAACAAGGTCATATTTAACTTATTTTGTCCACTTTTGACTACAATAATTGTTTGTCTTTTTAGTAGGTGATATGAAGCAAACGTGACTGTGCAAAGACAAAATCTGGTAAGTCTTTTATTAATTATGACGGATTCATAAATCTCTCAATGAATGAGATGTTATAAGTCCGGAATTTTGATTTAAAGGAATAACCTGACCAAAATTTTAAATTCACTCGTTAATTTCTAACTCTCACTGACACTAATCATGTCAGTCTCCTGACTGTTTTCTGTCTCCTGTGTTCTGTCCTGCTCAAAAAAAGGACGAAATATCATAAAATAACAGTAAAAGTGATCAAAGTGACTTATTCTATACTGTATATTGATTATTTGTGGAGGGTTTTTGTTGCCTCCTTTTTGAGCCTGACAGTCCATTACAGTCAGAATCACTATTTCCTTTTATTTTAGGTTTCCTGTCATTATATCTACAGAAACTCAAATGAGTTTGAAACGGCTTGTAAATAATGATTGGATTTTTGAGTGAGCTTCTCTTTTCATGTAGACTTTCATTTTCATTTACATTTTGATCCTTTTCCCCTTTGTAGTGAAAATGAAGAGAAAAAATCCAAAGGACGTAATGTCCTTCTTTAGTAAGAAAAAGAAAGATCATGGTAGTCAAGAATGGAGAGAGAAGATGCTATAGAATACAGTTTTTATGAATACACGATAATGTTATAGATTATCATAAACACGTTTTCAGATGACTGCCCAAGTTGATTTGTGGATATGTTTGGTTGTGTTATATACCTACGTGTCACATAGTTTACAGATGCAGAAAAGTGCCCAGATGTGCTTAGATGCTAAAATGTGTTATCATTATTGATCATTGTCACTCTTCAGTACAAAATTGTTGGTCAAATAAATGAAACATTCATTTGAGTTGAAATTGTTTTATTAGCTTACTTCTAGAGATTGCAGTGATACATGACATGGTGAAAAATGAATTGAAATAATCCTGAAAGCAGGCTAAGATAAATGTTAAAAGTATGCCCCCGAAAGCACAAGTTGCCTCTACCTGCACCCAGGTGGTGGAACAAACCTCCCTCGCTTGTCTTAAAATGACTACTGAAGCCTCCTTATTAAAGCACTGAACTCTAGTTGTACCGTGAATTTAAGAATACATTTCACTCCTTTATTTTAATTGTTCTTTATGAGTAGAGTGTCTAGACTCTGGCAGACAGTTTTAGGTCTTTCAAGAGAAAAATAGCATACACAATCTTCAGCTCATTTTCTCTAAGGAGAATAAAAGAAGCCGATTTCGCCTACTTTTTCACTTTTCCACTTGACTCTTTCTTTTCTTTTAATCTCAGGGGCCCCTGATTGCAGTCAAACTGCTGTTCTGTGTTCTAATGCTCTTCAACAATGTTGAGATTTTTTTTTCCACTTGCAAATTCCTAACAATTAGGACAACCAAGGATGGCTGGTATAAATGAGCCTGCAGGGTAGAGAAGACACTTATCTTAAAAAATAGATCAATACATGGTTTCATTTTTGGCATCCATGTCAGTAGTGTGTTTCCCCAAAATGTTCAAAATGTTCCTCTTAAGAATGTTCTTTAATTCCATCCATCAATCCATTTTCCATACCGCTTATCCTACACAGGGTTGTGGGGAGCCTGGAGCCTAACCCCAGGGAACTCTGAGCACACCCCTGGATGGGGTACCAACCCATCGCAGGGCACAATCGCACACCGGTTCACATACTGTGGACAATTTAGAAATGCCAATCAGCCTACAACACATGTCTGTGGACTGGGGGAGGAAACAGGAGTACCTGGAGGAAACCCTCAAAGCACAGGGAGAACATGTTTGGTTTGAACAATAGGGTAATATAAATGATCAGAAAACATTGCATGGTCTGACAAATTGATTACTGCTGCTCCTACATACAGTTGATAGGGTCAGAATTTTGCATTTGAGTCAACGGCATGAATCCATGTACCCAACCTGCTTTGTGTCAACAGCTCAGGCTGGTAGCGGTGATGTAATGGTGTGGGGAACGTATTCATGGGCACACATTGGCCTCTTAATACCAGTCTTTTGAAAGCCACAGCCAATTTGACCAGTATTAGTTTGGTGCGCCCAACAGTGGACGGTGGATTTTTTTAAACTACAACACAAAATAAGGGTTAATTGGAACAATTAAAACTGAAGAATCAAGCCTGTGTAAACAATTTATATATATAATACTGACATCCAAGTTTCCTGAACAGAATTACAGCTTCCATTGTAACTGCCCCCTGGTGTTTATTTTTACATTTAAGCTAGTCTTGGGGGGCACGGACTCATTTTAGCTTGTGCATGAATAAGCTGATGGCGTTCTCATGAAGTTATTCTCAGCTTTTACCAATCTTGTTGTTTTTCTTCTTTCTTTCTCCACATGATTGCTCAGGTAGAAGCAGCTCGAGTGCTCAGATGGTTGGAACACCATCAGAAAAGGCTGCCATTTCATCTGTCAATCATGCTCTCCATTCAGTTCCTGCCTGTGAGAGAGCCTTGTGTGCATTTATGCCACAATGATTTGCATCATTATTATTCCACTTAGGCTGATGCTCTGGCTGAGGAACCCATGGTGCAAAAACAGCTATGGATGCACACATACACACAGACACATACACAACCACACAAACGCACAAACACACACAGGTTTCCACTTCTCTCTGGTCTCTGCACGCCTCCTTAATAGATTGCATTTCTGTCACAGTTCAGAGGACAAAAGCATCGAATAATTGTAAACTTGATTAAAACAAGGCTATGCAAATCGGCTACAGAAGCGAGAACACAAGAGCCATGTAAGCTCACGCAGACTCTTTCGATCACAATTAGCCAGCGAATCAAACACTGATTAGGCAAGAAAAACAAAAATGGCAACACATCCACACATACACGCTCTCTCTTTCGCACACACATGCCAACTACAAGCAAACATCTGTTTCCCTGTCTTTCATTCTCTCATCTGAGGCTTTGTGAATAGCATCGATCTCTCTGCAGGCCCTAATCAGCATTAGGCCAAATGATGCACTTCCACTAAATAAACAGGAATAACTCCTTTGCCCTGTGAATAAAGTTAAATCTCTGGCATGGGAGATACAGTGTGTTACAGAAACAAGACGTTTAGTCTGATGAACTCCTAATTGGCACTGAAAGCACTGCACTTTTAGAATAACTCAGTATAAAGACCAGTACTGGGACAGAAATAAATAACTGCTGTCAAACACTTACATTCACATGCACAGAATATTGCACATGAAAAAACACTGACACAATGTGGAGCAGAGTCACAGGCAATGTTAAAACTGAAGCAAGTACATGGTTAGTACATGGCAGCTACAGTCACAAATACCACATGTAACTAGATATTGCCACTTCAAGTAATTAAAAATCATTTCTAATGGAAAGAAACTGCCTGACAATTTCTTCTTGTAAACAGTCCCTCTGGTTTTAGCAGCCAGTAATCTCCATTTTGTGTATGCTAAAAAAAAAAAATCAAATGTAGCATTTTTCTATGCTAACGCTTATGTATTTGTTACACTAATTATGTCTTTCCCAGAGTCTTAAATAATAATTTTCACTATATGCATTCTCTAATAGAATGTTTTTCCAACTCACTCCATATCTGCTTTGCTAAACTATTTGCTGGCTATTTGACTCCAAACAAACAGAGAGAGCTTTCAGTAGCTGGCTAGTTACCTAGCTAATGTTTTAAAAACACTTTCAAAAGATGGTAATGTTGAGAGTTTGTTAACATATTATGGCATGTATTATCTAGATAATCACATGAAAGTTATCTAGCTTACCTAGGATAATCCTGTAATTGTAATACGTTTAGCTAGGTAGTTAGTTGGCTTTTCTCTGCAGAATGAACCAAGAGAAGAGGCAATGTATTTGATGTGATAATGCTGAGGATAACTGTTTACTTCCAGATCTTAAATCATGCGTCAAAGATGAGCTTGGATATCATATAGTAAGAGTATATACTTTATTAAAAGTATATACTCTATTATTATTACTGCATGCTCTCTCTCTCTCTCTCTCTCTCTCTCTCTCTCTCTCTCTCTGTGTGTGTGTGTGTGTGTGTGTGTGTGTGTGTATCTCTGAAATGCACAATGTTTACTTTTTACTAGACTTTTTTTTTAGACAGGTTGTGTCATACATGGGAATCCCAAAAACACTAGTAATGTACTTCCAATATATAGGCAATATATAGCAATATTAACTGATAGCATGAGAAATTCATGTAGTTTTGTTTGTGTAGCCTCCTGTATGTTATTACCTTTTCAAACCATCCCTCATGTGTTAAAAAGATTATGTGCATCTGTGCTGAATCTTGTTCTCTGCTCAAATGTGTAAGACTTTACTTGAAAAATAAAGTTCATTGAGTGAATAATTAGGATGCAGCTATGCCACAGCGAGTGAGCGAGCAAGTGCTTACACATATCTAGACATGTTGGTGCATGTAAGTTGTCTAGAAAGCTTGTTTCTCAATATAGTTATCGTTATCTGCCTCCTGTTAAGTGGCAGGCGTTTCCCTCTCCCTCTCAGGAAGCCTGTGCCCTCATTGTCATATTATGCTTTCTGCAGTAGAGAGGGAAATGACTGTTGGTAGGAAATGGCTGGTAACAAATGACTCACGGGGCAATACCAATCCAAGGTGCAGTAATTGGAAAGAATACCAAACAAGCTGCAGTGGGCCAGATGTAGATGGTATAGCTGGAAATCCTTCTTGTGTATGTATCCACTGTCGAATTAGGTTACTAACAGAATTCAGCACAAGTGAGCAAGAAGTGCGACGTGAGTTGATGTAAGCAGATGGCAAGTTTTGATTGGTACTTTCCTTGTCAGGAAAAGAAAGTCAGAGCAGGTTTATTCCAGCTACACTGGCTGAGACTAGTAAGTTCGGTGTTGGTTTTGACATTTAAAGCTCTGCATGGTTTGGCTCCGGCATATCTTGCTGAGCTACTGAAGCAGTATAGCTCTTCCTGAGCGCTGTACTCAGTCGTAGTAGGACCATTCTTATTTCTTAGGTCTTTTATCTTTTAGTATTTATAGTAATTCTCTGACATTTACAATCAATTCATTAGTGACTGCCTCTTTAATGGACCTTATAGTAAAAGGTTTGTTCTGACATTCTAGTGTTTACTATGTAAAAGCATTTTGCGATTTTGAATTCAGATTAGTATTATTATTAGTAGTAGTTGTAGTAGTAGTAGTTATAGTAGTATGTAAAGGAATATCTCATTCATTTTGCACCTAAACTGTTATTTATTCTCATATTTGGTTTTAAAACTGTGACCAAATGTACTTTTGATTATCTTGATTATAGTAGCTTATGACATAACGTCTTTATAAAGTGCTGTTGAAAAAAAACTTTAGCTTTTAACAAACTGGTGATGGCAACATGGATAATGTTATATAACATTTATATAACATGTCAGTCTTAAGAGAAAACTTGAATAGCCATACATTTTTTATACCGCTTATCCTACACAGGGTCGCGGGGAGCCTGGAACATATCCCAGGGGACTCGGGGCATGAGGTGGGGGATACCCTTGATGGGGTGCAAACCCAATCACACATAAACAATTTCAAAATGAAACCCATCTTTAGACTGGGGGAGGAAACCAAAGTACCCTGAGGAAACCACGAAGCACAGAGAGAATATGGAAACTCCACACACACAGGACGGCTACGGTAATCGAACCAACGTGGTAGGCAAACGTGCTAACCACTAAGCCACCGTGCCCCGCTACAATGTACATGACTGCTGTAAAATATAATATGGCAGAGTGTAATAGATTTTCAAGCATCTGGTGTACAAATCAGATGCGTTTTCATTTTTCTCATACAAACACAAATAATTTTAGATTTTTTTGGAATATGTCTCAAAATTTTCCAGATTGTGCATCCTCATGAATCTTTCATAAATTAATTTAAAAATGCTTTAGTTGTACTCACTGACTAATGCAGAGAATGCTGTGATTTATGAGTCTCTTCCTCTAGCTGAGGCTGCAGAGAAGCTGGGTTTGTAATAGCGGAGATAGGGAGAGAGAGAGCCACAGGCTTGTCAATAAAGTAATTATTAGTATTAGATTGGGTTTGTGCACCTTGGCAACTAAAGGCACTTTAAAGTGTGGAGGCCACTGGGCTTCAGATTCAATATTTGTATGTGACACATGGTACAGATTGGCTCTACCAGACCTAGTGATGTAATGGCAGTAGCCCTGAGTCACATGGACCATGTTTACATGTTTCATTTTATGTGTTTTGAGTATCAGGATTAAATCTGGATTATCACTCAAAGCACTTCAGAGAGATAACTTGTTATACAAGTGTACATTAACTTGTCTCTCCAACCAAAACACTTTGCAATAAGTGATACATGTTTAAAACTGTTAGCGAGATCATAAACAGCATATTAAAAAACAACCCTGGAATTTGGATGTTCGAAAGTAATGAGTTGATTTCAATATTTACACTTTTACACGATTGCTTACACACTCGAATTAAAAATAACACACAGTGAAACCTCACACTCAAGGAGCAAAACCTCAACCCGGATCTGCACAACTAGAAGTACATTCTCAGGCTCACACTTTTTGCAAAACTGTGGATGAAGTGCTATGGCCAGACCCAGCTAGGCGAAGAGATGATATCTCTAACTATTAGAAAAGTAGAAATGTTAAAAGTGTTTCAGATTGAGCACAACAGTGTGTAACTGGTTCAAACAGAATCAGATCATATGTACCATGTGTGCCATACAATGTCAAATTAGTTTTTTCTTTATTTTATAAATTATTGTATAGTTTTGAATGAAGTGTCTCATTTTGCAAAAGATCTGAAGTGTTCTGCTACTTGTGTGTGTGGGGGGTTTTGTGAATGTAGTATAGTGTTTTGACAAAATGAGCCCTGTTTTCAAAATCGTGCTTAATCAATCGTAAAAAAAAAAAAAAAAAAAAAAAAAAAGGTTGTAGTCTGCTTATCTGGAGATGCATTTGCTTTGTATGAAATCCCAGGAACCCATCAGAGTTTCAGTACTTCCATGTACAGTATCTCACAAAAGTGAGTACACCCCTCACATTTTTGTAAGTATTTGATTATATCTTTTCATGTGACAACACTGAAGAAATGACACTTTGCTACAATGTAAAGTAGTGAGTGTACAGCTTGTGTAACAGTGTAAATTTGCTGTCCCCTCAAAATAACTCAACACACAGCCATTAATGTCTAAACCGCTGGCAACAAAAGTGAATACACCCCTAAGTGAAAATGTCCAAATTGGGCCCAATTAGCCATTTTCCCTCCCCGGTGTCATGTGACTTGTTAGTGTTACAAGGTCTCAGGTGTAAATGGGGAGAAGGTGTGTTAAATTTGGCATCATCGCTCTCACACTCCATCATACTGGTCACCTCATGGCAAAGAACTCTCTGAGGATCTGAAAAAAAGAATTGTTGCTCTACATAAAGATGGCCTAGGCTATAAGAAGGTTGCCAAGACCTTGACACTGAGCTGCAGCACAGTGGCCAAGACCATACAGCGGTTTAACAGGATAGGTTCCACTCAGAACAGGCCTCGCCATGGTCAACCAAAGAATTTGAGTGCACGTGCTCATGTCATATCTAGAGATTGTCTTTGGGAAATAGACGTATGAGTGCTGCCAGCATTGCTGCAGAGGGTGAAGGGATGGGGGGTCAGCCTGTCAGTGATCAGACCATACGCCGCACACTGCATCAAATTGGTCTGCATGGCTGTCGTCCCAGAAGGAAGCCTCTTCTAAAGATGATGCACAAGAAAGCCCGCAAACAGTTTGCTGAAGACAAGCAGACTAAGGACATGAATTACTGGAACCATGTCCTGTGGTCTGATGAGACCTAAATAAACTTATTTGGTTCAGATGGTGTCAAGCGTGTGTGGTGGCAACCAGGTGAGGAGTACAAAAACAAGTGTGTCTTGCCTACAGTCAAGCATGGTGGTGGGAGTGTCATGGTCTGGGGCTGGTTGAATGCTGCCGGCACTGGGGAGCTACAGTTCATTGAGGGAACCATGAATGCCAACATTTACTGTGACATACTGAAGCAGAGCATGATCAGTATGCAGTATTCCAGCATGATAACGACCCCAAACACACCTCCAAGACGACCACTGTCTTGCTAAAGAAGCTGAGGGTGAAGGTGATGGACTGGCCAAGCATGTCTCCAGACCTAAACCCTATTGAGCATCTGTGGGGCATCCTCAAACGGAAGGTGGAGGAGCACAAGGTCTCTAACATCCACCAGCTCCGTGATGTCGTCATGGAGGAGTGGAAGAGGACTCCAGTGGCAACCTGTGACGCTCTGGTGAACTCCATGCCCAAGAGGGTTAAGGCAGTGCTGGAAAATAATGGTGCCACACAAAATATTGACACTTTGGGCCCAATTTGGACATTTTCACTTAGGGGTGTACTCACTTTTGTTGCCAGCGGTTTAGACATTAATGGCTGTGTGTTGAGTTATTTTGAGGGGACAGCAAATTTACACTGTTATACAAGCTGTACACTCACTTTTACATTGTAGCAAAGTGTCATTTCTTCAGTGTTGTCACATGAAAAGATATAATCAAATATTCACAAAAATGTGAGGGGTGTACTCACTTTTGTGAGATACTGTATATGAAACCCATCCGCACGTTAATTAAATTCCCAGATAGAATGAACACTCAGGAGATACATGTAAGAAACAGACTTTTGAATACGATTTGCATATGCATTTGCAGAATTTTAATTTTGACTGTTATGGATGGGTTGTTTTCAGTATTTTTTGTTTTGTGTTGACTTTAAGGCCTAAGGCTATCGTATTATGAAATATTTTGAAAGGTGAAATGTGTAAGTAAAGGTTGCTTGGTTCACTATATCTGTGGTTCTCTGCTGTAACCATGTCTGTTGTAACTTTTGTGTAACGTGTGCTTTTTTATAGTGTTACAAAGGCCTCCCAGATCTCTGATGCAGGAGTATTAACACCTGAAACTTGTTCCCAGCTCATCAAGAACTGTTTAAAAGATCCAACTAGTTTAGTCTGTATGTGCACAACTCTGCCATTTCCATGTTCATGGTTTAGTCTAGTTCCAAGATATTTTCCTGAATCTGTTTTTCCCCTTTTTTTGTGTTTGATCCAGTTTGCTGTCTATGAAGTTAGTTTGTGTGAAGCCAGTTTCATGTTTTCAGTTGTAGTTTACTGCTTTAGTTGCCATATTCGTCCTGTTCTTGCTTATTTCACTGACTTTGTGTCCAACCATTATTTAAAAAAAAGCCAAAGTGTCTGTGTTGAGTTCTGTTACACTCAGTGATTAGGGTTTATCGTTATGTTTGAATTCATGTAATTGGACATATTATTGGCACACATCCAAGTGTACATCTAAGGTTCAAAAATCTGAGCCTACAACCAAGAACTAGTTTTATGCTATCATTCTGATCTAATACAATTTTAATATTATTTCTCAAATATGGTGGCATGGTGTGTAGCATTGCCTTCTCACATCTCCAGGGTCCTGGATTCAATCCTGAGCTTGTTTTACTGTCTGTTTGGTGTTTCACCTGTTCTCCCAGTGTTCATATGGGTTTCCTCTAGGTTCTCTGGTTTCTTCCCAGTGTCCCAAAACAGGCAGGTAGGTGGATTGTCTATACTAAATTGACCCAAGGTGTGAGTGAATGTGTGTGAACAGTGTCTTGTGATGGATATAAATGGGATTGGCTCTCTATCCAGGATAAAGTTACTAAAGGTTAATGAATGATGATTTTCCCAAAAGTGATTACATCACTAACGTGTTTCATAAATGTAATCTTTTTTTCCTGAAAGCACTGAATTTGATAACACAACACACAGATGACTGTACTGTTAGAGTCACTATCAAGTATTAGTTGTTAGAAGATAACAGTTATGCCACAGTGCAGTTGAATTCTCAAATCTGATTGGTCAGAAGGTGTTGATTCATTTTCTGTAACAGCAGTGCAGGCTGCAAATCAAATAATCACAGGCTTATATTAATGTTTATATTGCTGCAATGTATGTGAGAACAGAAACTTGTTTCATGCATGTTTTTACAAAATGAAAATAATCATCTTTTAATAAATAAAAAAAATCTTGCTTTGGTATAAAAGGAATAAAATGTGCTGTTATTCGAAATGAGTTCACTTCTGCTTCTTTTCGGGCCGCATCACGCAACTATGTTGTTGGTTATTTTCCAGTAACAGCACACCTGTCCTGTTTTATTCCTTACTTAACACGGTGGTTTGAGCATCTATGTGCTACTGTTTAAACATTTCACATCATAACAATTTTGTTTTTAAAGGAAGCAAATGTGTGCATGTGAGAGAATTCTACTGAACTAATGATTTCAACGAATTTCTGTTAGTTTTTGATTAATTAAATAGAGACAGTGTTTCTAAGTGGACTGTTGGACCATCCACTATGTTGTATTTCCTCTGAGATCATGACTTAATGTGTTGCTCAGTCACATACATCTGCAGAAAGACCACATCTAGTCTCTGTCTTTCATCTGCACTCATACACTCTCCTCTCGTCTGTGGATTATAGAGATAAATAATTCATCATCACCTGGTAAAGAGATTAAAATTGTGTGTGTGTGTGTGTGTGTGTGTGTGTGTGTGTGTGTGTGTGTGTGTGTGTGTACGTGCATGCATGCGTGTGTGTGGAACCTAAGGCTCCTAAGTGGCAGAATATCTAAATGGCTCACTGTAGGAATACCTCCACTGTCTGCTACCTGCCGTGAACTCCAATTTTCTACTAATATTCAGGCCCTCTCTAAGAGGGCTTTACCTCGCCTGGAAATGACACGGTTATGACTCATCGCTTTTTACTGGGAGAAAGGAGGAGGAGACTCCAGAAACAAGCTCTAGAACTTTTTGACATTGATGAATGTGAAAGGGAACACACTGTACTAGAAAGTGATGAACGTCAGCGTCTAAAC